>NC_060153.1:29041427-29175408 GCF_021292245.1 Micropterus dolomieu
CATGAAGTTTACAAAGGCATAGTCAGGTGAGAATCAAGGCTCCTCTGGCTTTGCTTAATTAGATAAGCAATCTGCAAAAATGACCAAAATGTCTTTTTAAATTTTTTTAAATACAGCAGAAACACAAAGTAGTGCTGACGGCCATAATTTCAGCATGTGGTAAAACGGTGCAACGTTTTTAATGTGCTTTTAGCATGTAAAAGTACAAATTACATATTTGTGTGCACAGTGGGAAGCAAAATCCAATAAGTTTATTAATGCAAATTTGGAAAGTATTCATTATTGGTCACTTGATAGGCACACGGTCTTGTTATATATCACCATTAGCAGTAAAAAGAAATACATGTTTTCCACCAGGGCAGTAAGATGTGAAGTTTAGCTGCTGATCTGAGCTTCCCTGCTGTTACTGTTTCATTACCAATAATATTCATCAGCCGTTTGTCTCAGGAAGGTAAGGGCGCATTTCTGTCCACGTAACAAAGCCAGAACAGAGGCTGGAGAAGAACTACATGAAGTTACAATCCAACTACATATTTTTTCTACCAGCGCAGTAAAAGTTTAGCTGGCTGATGCTTCCATGCTCTAAGCTAACATTACGGTTTTATTGCCAATTACCAGTTACTGATCAGCTGATTGTCTCGCTAAGTAACCGGCAAAGCCAAACCACAGGCTGGAGAATAGGTATGAAATGAATCCATATTTCACACCACTGACAGGGGAAACATGTCAAGTCTCTCGTGATTATGGCCAGCTTCTAGCTAAAGCTCTCAAAAAACAGTTTGCATTTGCATCGCTAAAGTCTGACAAGGTTAATTACCTGTCCAGTAGAAAACAGACAACTTCAGACTGTCCCATATTAACGTTATAGCCTTCCCTCTAGGAAAATCCCCAAAATCCGTGTTTTCTACCGTCAGCTGTCTGTCCCGACTCCGTCTGGCTGTCGGCTCTCGTGCTAAATAACACATGTGTGCTCCTTCATTTGTCCAAATGTCACTTCTCTTCTAATAAACCAGAAGACTACTCGGAGACTGTATATTACTATTATTATTATTATTTCCTCTTCTTCTTTGTACGTATTCAATGTAGCGACGGGCGTCTACACTATCGGAATTACACAAGCAGAAGAAGAACGCCGTGATGACGAAACGCGCTCTGTAGCGCAGTTTGTTCGTTGACGGCTACGGTAGAAACATAACGACAAAATACAGCGACCTCCATAGCAGGGGGTGCCTGCGGTTATGTAGATATAAATGTCTCATTCTAAGGTAGTAAAAACATAACGGTTCATTATGTGAGGTCTTTACATACCACTGAAAACATAGTTATGGATCTTTATATAGCATTTCTGTCAATAGATCCTCAGAAATATTACACACTGAACCTTTAATGAATCTCACAAATAACTTACTGAAGGGAGTAATGCTGGAGAGGTTTTTCAGTGTATCGGCAACAGTATCCACTCTGGTGAGCAGCAGTAGATAAAATTGATTGACATAAAGGTGGAGGCTAAGGTGGTGGTCGGCGCCTTTTCAGCTTGCACTGCAGCGGAAGCCAGTGGTCAACAGTACATCAACAGCAATACCAATAGCAAAGCAATAAAGCTGGACATTTATAGTAAACGCTATGTAAAGTGTGCTGTGTAGTTTGGTGGTCAGGGTGGAGTTTGGCATATGGGCATGAAACTGAGACCTAAACCTAGCTGAACCCTACTGGTACTGTTAAGTTTAAGACCTGAACCTGACATGTCTACCTGCCCAGGCACTGCAGATTGGACAGTAGCTAAATACAAACCATCTTTTGTGTTTGTATGAGATAATTGTTTTTGTACCCTGACAAATAAACGTAATAAAAACAAAGGGAGTCTGTGTAATTGCTTTTTTCCCCATCCATTATTGACCGTTGACCGGGCTAATGCAACACATTAGGTACTGGGTGTGTCTTTCACTCTTCCCGCTGGGGATTGTGTATCTATCTACCTGCAATACATGACACGCATAGATGCAGCTCGCTGGGCCAGTCAGGATGAGACAGAGATTTTTGAAAATAATTCTGCTGGCCTGAGCCCCAAACTTCACACAGTCCTGAACCTGAACCCAACCCAATGCCTGATACTTGATAATTGGCACTAATGACTTGACATGTTTTTGCTTCAACTTACATAATGATCTCCATTCACGGTTTTTCTCTTTCACTTTGGTGCATTTCTCGAATCATCCTTAACATTTGCAAAACAGTAAGCGCATTTCTCAAAACAGGTAGTACAAACGGCACAACACAGTGGATTACCTGCAAAAGACCATAACTTGCTCAAAATCCTTAGTCTATCTCTCAAAAGCAAATCTTTATTTCATTGAACTTGTCAGTGCCATCAGAAGTCCTCGTGTCTTGTTTATGAACAAGCAAGTCAAAATGTTTAGCCATCTTGTCAATGTAACAGTGTACTCTGTAAGTATTTTCTGATGTACATTTTGGCTACGATTTTGATGACAATGATTGAAAATGCACAAGGCTGCACTTTTTTTGTCTGGCATATATCACTTTCACCAGTACAAAGTTATACATTGCAGGAGAGAGGACAGGAATCACAGCTATGCTTTTACTGTTTGTACTGTAATTTGTTGACAGAGCATGTCATTGTAAGAAGAAAAGAAAGAGACAGGACTGTTGCATGGGATACACCCCTTTGTTGTATCACAGATTCTCTTCAACATCACAACAGATATCTTCATCAATTCAGGACACATTTACAAAAAAATTCTGATAGGCATGTATAGAATGTCTTTCTATATATACATTCATATATATATATATATATACGGAAGCCCTAATCAAATATTTACTCATCATATTCTTTATATTCATATCTAAGACCTTTGTTGAAGAGGATTATGAAAAATATAAAACAGAAAACTTCAGTGAGGATTGAACACACAACCTTAAATCTTAAGTCCTGTGCTCTACCAAGTGAGCTAACCAACAATACAACAACCCACGCTATAATTACCATTATGGTTATCTCGAAATCACGAGAAAATTATCCCGTTATCACAGGAAAACGGAGTAAAAAAATATTTGATTAGGGCTTAGATGTATATACATGAATGAATATATAGATAGACATTCTATACACGTATAGTCCATCTATAATCTACTGTGTTGTGCCGTTTATACTATATGAATAAAGTATTTTAACTTTTATTTTTGATAACATGTTCAACCATTTTGCATGTAGTGACTAATGCAGTGAACTTGTGCCTAGATGTTTTGGGGGGTAAGATTATTCAGCAGAGACTGGTATAATTCATTGTGATCAGCAGGACATAAGCAACTGATAATGTAGGAAACGGCAGACAGTTACATAATCATTTGCATCAGTGTGTCAAGTCATTTGCAATTTGTTCAAAACAATGAGAAAGTGCTTTTATGATGTGCACAAGTGACGAGATGATGTGGAGGTTGAACAATTAGTTTTAAGAATTTCAATTCTGATCTGGGAAATGTACCAAAGCGACTGAGAAAAACTGTAAGAGTGATTCACTGCTGACAGCATCATCTTAGGAGGTGACATTAATTACATGAAAATTGCTGGGAAGTGCTAGCTTGACAACCTTATCATGTACCTTATGTATTTAAGTTTCTATGAAAAGCTCTCATCCTACTGTAAAAGCAAAAGGACCTGTGTGTTAGAAATTCATTTGCAATGATTGAAGTGGATTTAAAGCACTTTCAATAATGGATCATAACTTTCACTTGTATCACCTGCTTATTCATTTACATAGAAAGTTTTGTCCTCAAAGTCAATAGAAAAGCCGATTTAGGTTGAGCAAAAGTGGATGTTCATATGCCAAAGAGGTTGTTGATTAACAAGATTTTCTTTTTTCCACGATGACCTCTGCCTGCAGGAGCTGGTAACCGCCTGGTACATTGGCTTCTTGGTTCTCATCTTCTCTTCATTCCTCGTCTACCTCGTGGAAAACAAGTTCAACAAGGACTTTGCTACCTACGCAGATGCCTTGTGGTGGGGCACGGTGAGTGTATTTGTTTTGTTTTTTACATTAAATGTCTTCATTGTTATTGTAATTTTTTCACAAATGTGTGCCCTGCATTGGATGCTGAAAATCAGCGTCTACTGCTCCTGTTCGGTTTGTCATTGCCTCTGAGCACTGACAGCTCCTCCATAAACATTAGCTGTGCACGGCTCCATTAACCACCATCTTCAGACCAGCTCTAAAAATCATAATGGTACCAAATGATGCAGCTGCCTTTAACATGCAAGGCAATCAGAGCCTGAATGAACGATAACCCGGTCTGCCTAAATAGATAGATAGATAGATAGATAGATAGTCCTTTTTACTAAGGTACAATAAGCATTTCAACAACAGGCTTTCACCAGTTTACTTAGAACCAAGGCCATACAGACTCGCTCCTATAAAGTATCCAGGTCTAATCATTTAGATGTGATTGCACTGCCTGAAGGCATCATTTGAATTCACAGTATGCACAAGAAAAAAACACACCGTTGGACACACCAAAACACATTTGACACCACCTCAACAATTCAGTAACATGTGCAATAATATGTACTTTAGGAAAAAAAATCATTCAAACAAATGTCATAAGTAAATATTAATGTGTTTTTATTAAATTAAATTCAAGCAAGGTAAAAATAAAAACACAAATCAAGTGTCCTGCTCAGCAAAAGGAATTTGGAAACCTAAACATTGTTCTTATTAGTTGCTTATGACTGATATATAAAGGACTTAAACCACAACTTGGTTACAGCATAATAAACCTTTAAAGCGTGGCTAAATAAATAAAAAATGGTACCAAAAGGTCCTTCAAGAAACAACCTCCTGTCAACTGTTTCACTTGCTTTCTAAGCTGATAATTATGGACTTTTATACAACGTGGCTGGAAGTAAAGCTTAAACAGAGAGTGGTGTCATTTGATTTGTTTTTGTTTTTTCACTCTAAAATTTCTCTCATCTGCATAAATTGCCAGAGCCTCAGTATGAGCATCATTCAGGACTGGATGATAAGTTTATCATCTTGTTTTAACAGATTACCCTGACAACCATCGGCTATGGGGACAAGACACCAAAGACATGGACAGGGCGGATGCTGTCGGCAGGGTTTGCCCTACTGGGCATCTCGTTCTTTGCCTTGCCAGCGGTAAGTCTGTATTCTTCGAGTAAATCGTTTCTTTTTGAAGTGTCAGATCAGGCAGATTTGTCAGCGCTATTCTGACATATCAGCTTGTGAGTGAGCTGCAGCCTGGTTATTTATTTATATCTTTAGTATTTGGTAGCAGGTGTGTGAGGTTTAGGGAATATTTACTTTAATAACGCAGCTAGATTCCACAGATTCTAAACATGCCTACCAGCACATTATATACAATATATAATTATTTTCAGCTTCAGATTTGATCTGTGGACAGAGTCAATCTGTTTCCAACCACACGACTCCTTTTAGTTCAAACAGCGGTCAACAGCAATTGGCTGTGTCCACAAAGGTCAACGGTCATTTTTCATGCAGCCACCATGGATGTTCTTGTTAGTGTTGTATTGCCTTTCTCAGCAGCTCAAAAATACTTGAGTGTCTTTGAGATACATACGCATCAAATATTTATTCCTATTAATATCATACCAGGGTATTCTGGGGTCAGGCTTTGCCCTGAAGGTCCAGGAGCAGCACAGACAGAAGCACTTTGAGAAAAGGAGAAACCCAGCCGCCTACCTCATCCAGGTAAAGCAGACAGCCTACTCTCTTTCAGTTTCTCTAACACACATTATTGTTTTTGTACTTAAAAATAAAAAAACATAATTATTATTGTTGTGAATTGTTGGTGTTTTTCAAAACAATACACAACAGCATCTAATTAAACTGAGTGCCTACATAATAGACAATGTGTTTAAAAGACTGTATCACTCTCCAGTTTCTCTTTTCCCTTTTTGGACTCTATGAAACCCTGAAACTACCCAATAAAAAGCACATAGCATGTAGCTTCACTCTGTCAAGCCCAGGGCCCCCTCATCCTCACTTTGCAGTAAGCTCTCTAATCTCTGGGAGGTTTTTTCCCCACCCCTGTCAGACTCTCCTGTGATAAAACACCAGTTTGGCAAACCCATTCTTGCCACTCCTCTGTCTACTTTACACATTTCCATCTTTTCCAGCCCGATCTTCACACACGCCGTTTGTTTCATCCTGAATTTCAGTGGTGCTGACCTCGTGTTGTCCTCCTTATATATTTCCCCATATGCATCCTTTTCTTCCTTTTTGGCTTCTCCCTTCCATCTTCTTCTCCCATTTTATGTTCCCATCCTCCTCTTTCCTGGCCTCCACCTCTTCCTGTCTCCTCCTCCTCTTCATCCTGTTCATCCCCATGTTGTACCAGGCTGCGTGGCGTTATTACTCCACCGACAGCACCAGACCCTACCTGGACGCCACATGGCGGCACTATGAGAGCCTCCTGCCTTCCCACAGGCATGTATCCATGCCTGACCTCTGCCCAACCACAGACTTGTGACACACCTGTTTTTTGGTTTCACTAATCAGCTTTTAAAATGTGTTTTTTTTCTACCCTCCTTCTTCCTCTTCCTTCTGACTCCCTCTGCGTTGTTTTTGTTATTGTTCATATTTTTTATTCCTTTCCATTTATCTTTTCTTTGGGGGTGTCTTCTTTGTACTTTTTTCCTTCTTCCTGGTTTTGTGTATTCTGCATGCAGTGTGTTTGGCGTAGTTATGCGGCTGATGAGAACTCGGTTTCCATTGCTACCTGGAAGCCTCACTTGAAGGCGTTGCATACCTGCAGCCCTACAAAGTAGGTACAACTATGGCAGCTGGTGTCTGTATTTGGTGTCTGTGCCACTCCAGCCATCTTTTCCATACATTCAATTATGCACATTCATTTTATCTATTTTAAATTATTCAGCCTTTTCACTTTTTTTGTGCTCTGTCTTATTGTTAAATGTATTTGCCCTGCTCTCTTTATTGAAAATACAAATGCACTGATTTTATAATTGGTTTTTTTATAAATAAATTGTTTCACAGCTATCAAAAAGACTGATCATTTCCAGTCTCTGTTAATCTCAACTTGCTTGAATTAACAATAAACTGATGATTTCCAAGACAACTCTAAACAACCCTTAATTTTTTCTGCTGTTATGTAAATGGGCATTTTAGCCCTCCATAGCATTCACTCTGAGTCAGGCTCTCTCACTAAAGTCAGTTGAGTGCTCAATGGGCCAGAGACTCACTGCTGTCACTTTGAGAGACTGAGGCAGCAATTTTTGCATTCACCCTCCATGGCGTATATATTTATGACACCAATTGTGGCCTCAATGAGCCAATCAAGCTTTTTTGAATTTGCTGCACAGTTTCCTTAAATTGGGCGGCCACTGAGCACCGATGCCCTAAGTAATTTAGACGTGCAGTGCAGACTTTAGTCTGTTTGTAGCTTTGGTAGCTGGCATATGTAAATGGTTCGCTATGGATGGGTTTCCCACTTGCAAACAATTGAGTAATTCCACACAGCAGGGGGGGCAGAAGGCTCATTGCCATGATGTCATGATAGCTTATTGATATTTTCACTATTTAGCAATACAGCAACTTTCTAGAAGCCAGTAAAATGTCTGTTATTTGAATGTGGCACTCCTTGTATTTTCAATACTAATTGCACACCGCTCCTCACCGATCTCTCAGCTCTATCTAGCATAAACACATTGAATTCCAGTGAGAAACAGCAACTAGTAGTATTAATAACCCACACTACACAAAGTTAGCTCTTGCAGTGAGTAATTATTTGCGTGTCCCACACCGTTAACAGGAGCAGAGGTTACAAACTCAAATGGCCGCCATACACAAGTAACGTTAGCATAAAAGAGTAACGTTAGCTTGTATGAAATTCCTGCTGTTATCCTGCAGTACAAGTTGAGAGCACAGAACCTCCATTATTCTGGATATTATATTAGTAATCAGTATGTATGAAGGTCCTGCTGTTTTTCTTCAGTATACACCAGACACTAGATGTATGCCTGATGTGTTGAGGACACTAGTTTCTGTGTAAAGCTAACCACCCTAACAGATCGCTAGCTAACTCTGCACTGACAGCTAACTTAGAAGGTTCCTTGGGATATTGAACATTTTCTATGTCTTACTTTTGTCATTAGTACACTTAAAGAAAACAGAAAACCAACTTTTCATGTTGATCTCCAAATTAAGCGCTTAATTCTGTTTGTTTTTTTCTACACCCCAACCCCACACCCATTTATTGAACAGTTACAGTCATAATGAACATAATGTACAAAACACACACCGATCAAAGACACTGCTTCATCTCATTAAGTGAACATATCTTCAGTCACTCAATCATTATATCTTCTTTGGTTGCAAGTGCTTCCTTTTTTTTGGCTGCATAGTCTGCATTAACCTGCATGTTTGTAGTGAGCCTGCTAATTGTTAAGGTCTATTTCCCCTGGACTGCTCATTATTGATTGATGTGTTGCTATGCTCAAATATTCTGCAACAGTTGCTGACAAAGTCCTTAATGCATAAAATCTTCCTATCATGCTGATTTAGAGGATCATAATGGTGTGCTTGCAGGTTTTCGCTCAAAAATCACACATCATTTACGTAACATTTTTGCCCACTATTTTGGCTTTACAGTTTTTTAACAAATTCCTACATTCATAAACCTCATTATTGATTTTTAGCAAGTGGAAAAAATGCATAAAAAATTCTGAAATACAGCAGCATAGTTTGCTACATGGTTATCTGTAATGTAAAGTGTGATTTGTAGTAAATGGGCTCAAACATGCAAAAGCACTGGTATGGTACTTTAAGTACAGTGTTAACATGAGTAAAAACATGCTTTCTAATATATACTTTTTTCTTCTTCTCCTGTGCAAACTCCAGGAAGGAGCAGGGAGAGTCGACCACAAGGTTTGTGACTGCTGTTTCACTGAAAATTCAATGTCGTTCATCCATGTTGTAGTTCCATCATTCAAGAATAGGGCTGGGTGTCGAACATAAATACTTTTTTTGTATTGTCTATGAAATATTAATATATAATAATAAGTAGCCTTTGACTTTTGGTTCTGTGTATTACGTCACCTGATGCGGATGGGTAACACTGGAGTTAGTGGGTGTCTCATCTGGACGCTAATGGGTACCTTTGTGCCAAATACCGTCCCAGTCGCCATTTCACCTTAGCGTAGTGTAGTAAGGTAGCAAAGTATTAAAGTGACATAATTTTTCCATCTGTACCAAAACTAAGGTATCGTATCGCCACTAGTGTCAACATTTTTGTACTGATATCCAGCAATATATGTAGGACAATACCAATACCATACAAGTTGTATACACCTAAAGTAGTATACACCTGTTGCTCCACTTCTGTGTGAACTGCACTGTCAGTGAGAGAGGTGTTTAAGGCTGTGGGAGATGAAATGTAGACCCGCTAATAGCGACTTTTACACTTGCACTCTGTATGACTCATTGTTTTATCTTTCCGTTGGGTGGTATCATCTATCTTTCTTTTTTATCACTTGTTCTCCTCTATAAAAACACACATACATGCTGAGGCACTCAAATACAAGCAATCATACACATACCCACACATATTTTTCTCTATTTTCTAACTATATTCTTACCTCAGGTACTGTATCTATTATACTCATATTATATATATATATGTATAGAAAATAAAAGTATAATATATATATGTGGGTCTGTGTTCATATTACCAAATTTTGTTAGTCATTTAGCTAATGCGTTTTTAGAATTAATAGGGGAGGACAGCATGCAGGGCAGTGAGGGTTGAGGGATTTAATATGTTGTGTTTGCAGATATGAAACACTGAGTAAATGTTTGTCTGCATACCACCATGTCATCCTGAAGGTAGTCGTTTTCCCTTGAGTCTGGTGTGATATAAACTAAACCACATTGCAGAGAAAGCCAAAGAGTCAATCAAATAAATAACCAAATTAAGAAGATTGAAATTTTAGAGAGTCGAACATTCATCCCACTCAACCTTAAGCATGTCGTTAGAACAAGGGAGGAGAGCTCCAGCCTACTCCTGTTGTTTTGCAAGCCCATGACTCCCTGATTTACATCTCCACTGCAGAGCTGGAGACGAGATTAAAAGCCACATGGTACAGTCCAACTGGAGCCGCCTTACATTATTAATTAGCTAGATTTATTTATTAATCTTCAAATTAATATATCACAGAAGTGGGATGATGAAACACAGCTATATGACAAAAACTTACTGTAATACCCTCGGTGACCCCACAAGCATTTGTCTAAAGGTTACTGGCCCTCTCACTGGTGACTCAGGCACTTGTTGCCATGGCCCAGCTGAATTCACACAGTTAAATGAGGGATATCGACATGTAGTATGTGAGTCACCAAATTGCAGCCTTTTTCGAATCGTGCTGTAGATGTTCATTTTACTGTAATGTGCTCAATTGGCTCCGTTCTGCTGCTTCTAAATGTCAGTGTTCGACAAATTGAAGCCTCAACCGGAAATCAGCTTTCTTTATATTTCATAGCCTTCATATGGCAGGCTGTTTTAACATTTATTCCTTAAAACTGACTAGTCACTATTTAAAAGCTACTAGTACTTATTTTTTAGTTACTAGTAACTATTCAGACACAAGATATCTCCAGCTAAAATCTTGATATCTTCAACAATGCAAATTAGATATTGCAGATTAAATATTAATGAGGATTTAGATACTAGTACTTATTTATTAGTTACCTATTAACTATTTCATTCTTACTAGTAAGAATTAAAATGTTAATAGTATCTTTTGGAATTGTTACTAGTAACTAATAAATAAGTACTAGTAGCTTTCAAATAGTGACTAGTAAGTTTCAAAGAATAAATGTTGAAACGGCTTGCCACACCTTCAGTCTGACATACAGTCATCACATTTACATGTCAGGTATTTAACCAGGCTCTCAGGTTAACTGAATGCAACATAAAACAAGAAATAAGTAGTAAGAGCCACAAGGGTCAAAGTAAAAAGGCAAAAGAGAAATGAGGCTTAAGAAGCGCTGTTTCACCTCACAAAACATTCAGAGGTGAATATTTTCTCTCCTCTGTTTCTGCATCATGTAACACATCACCGTATGTCTATCTCCCCTTGGTTTTTTAGTAAAATTCATAGTAATAAACAGAAGCTACTGAGGAGGCGTTCCACTCGGAAACATAGGTACACAGCGTTTCTGCTCCTCCGTTACATGACGTTTTTATTTGGGAATGCTGACTAATTCTTGGTGCATGGGTATCTGTAGGAGGCTGTGCTGCCACAGAGAGCACAGAGTAATTAAATATTGCAGGGAGACATCAGTCGCCTTTAGAGTAATACTCTCCGCCTTTGTTTGATCTTTGCCTGAGCAATGCGCTACCTCTGCCTGTTGTGTTTTTGGGTTTAACTACATTTGCTATCAGAATATTTATACCAGGATTCATTCTCAGAAGCAGCATTTGTCAGCTTTTTCCTGACTGTAGAGAGATGAAAATTATCATCATCACTATTATCTTTTTCTTCACGCAGCTTCTGGTGTTGCATCTAAACTACCCTACATTTCACGCTCCACTCCCTGATATAAACTCTATGGTATTATTCCTTGCACTAGTGATGACATGTTGCTGTGTCAGTCATCATGTGCCTCTATTTCAGCAATAACTACATAAGTATGGTGATATTTTTTTCTTGTCAACAAATCCAATGAAAAGACCAAACCCAGCAATGGATTAACCCTAACAAGTATATATACAATTATATACAGTTATTTATATTTATATATATATAATCACCCCAAATCCAGCACCCTGAGACTGTTCACCAAGCGTAGCGAGGGAGGTCGAGGGCTAGTGAGTGTCAAGACCACTGTCCAGGATGAAACAACAAAGATCCAGGAGTACATCAGGAAGATGGTCCCCAAAGATGAAGGACTTAGTGAAAACCTCAGGCAGCAGAAACCCGAGGGTGAGGACGAGGAAGATGAAGAACCTTCATGGAGAGACCAGCCGCTGCATGGCATGTAGCACAGACAAATAGAAGAAGTGGCTGATATCAAGAAATCCTACCAGTGGCTGGAAAAGGCTGGACTGAAGGACAGCACAGAAGCACAAGAACAGGTACTCAGTACAAGATCAATAGAGGCTGGGGTCTACCACACCAGTCAGGACCACCCCAGGTGCAGACTGTGCAAGGATGCCCCTGAGACAGTACAGCACATAACAGCAGGGTGTAAGATGCAGGCAGGAAGTGCGTACATGGAGCGCCATAACCAGGTAGCTGTCATAGAGTACAGGAACATCTGCCGTGAGTATGGGCTGGAAGTCCCAAGGTCAAAATGGAAGACACCTCCTAAGGTAGTTGAGAATGACCGAGCTAAGATCCTGTGGGACTTCAAGATCCACACTGACAATCTGGTGATGGCGAACCAGCCAGACATCATGTTGATCGACAAACAGCAGAAGAAGGCTGCAGTGATAGATGAAGTGATCCCAAGAGACAGCAACATCAAGAAGAAGGAACACGAGAAGCTTGAGAAATACCAAGGGCTGAAAGAGGAGCTAGAAAAGATGTGGAAAGTAAGAGCAACACTGGTGCCAGTGGTAATCGGAGCATTGGGGGCTATATATATATATGTGTGTGTGTGTGTGTGTGTGTGTGTGTGTGTGTGTGTATATATATATATATATATATATATATATATATATATATATATATATATATATATGTATATGTGTGTATATGTGTATATGTGTGTGTGTATGTATATATATATATATATATGTCTACACAGAAATTTCAGAAAGTATAGAATGACACACAACACATTTGGTGTGGATTTGGTCTTTTCATTAGATTTGCAGACAATGAGAAAAATGTGTGCCTTGTCTTTTTAAATACAACTGCATATGTTAAATCCAATATACAGTACCACTTTTACAGTTTTTCTCAATTGTTGAAACACTACAAGCAGGCTTTTGAACTAAAATTTCAAAACCCATAACTCCAAAAAAGCACATCCATTTCTCTAAACTCTAAACACAAATCCCTTCATTTCTCATTGCCTACAACGTGTTCAATATTGTTCACTCAAGTCAGCAAAGCTTGAGCTTAATTAGCACACAGCTACAAAGGTGGAAACACAAAGAGTCATAATGGGCCAGAGTCAGTTCATTCAGTTTTGAAACAATGGATCCAGAGAGATGTGAAGGAAGAGGTAGAGGACACCAGAGAGGAGGAGGAAGAAGATAAGGGGGAGGAGGAAGAGCAGTATGGAGAGAAGGAAGAGGTGACGGAAGAGGAACAGTAGGAGTAAGAGGAGGAGAAGGAGGAGGCAGAGCAGGAGTAGGGAGGAGGAGGAGGAAGGAGGAGGAGAAGAAGGTAGAGGATGAGAATGTCTAAATATGTTTACATTTTTTGTTTCTCTTGTTGTGTTCATCATGTGAAAAGGTTTTTGAGGGGGAGAACCACTTATAACCATTATTAGTAATATTTTTTTTGAATTTATCTCACCAGTGTGGAAGACTGTGTTGTAGTGTGTGTGTTGTATCTGAAGGCAAAGGAACATTTATTGGGTTTGAGTGGAGAGCTTCATTTAGACCTGAAAATAGGACGTTTGGGGAATTGGGTGAGAAGTTGTGGATTTGTTTTTAGTTTCGAGAAAAAGAGGCATAATTTCAAGAAATGTGTTTAAGCAATCGAGAAAAACTGTAAATGAGCCATGCCTGACGCTGTGCACTGCCTTTGCATGTAACCATTATATACTGTACAACTGCATAAACAGAATTCGTCACTCCCTTATTTTCTCTACATGTACATCTCATTGTTCTGTTGCTTCACTTTCCTCAAGTCATTTTCATACATTATCTTCCGTAACCTCACCCCTTAATGACACTTTACATGGAACTTAAGTGCAATAAATCCTGTAGCTTTAAATGGTGATTTGTTGTAGGGTGTGGTACTTCACATATATCACAATATCAGCACAAATGAAAGCATAACATTTAACCATTAAATACAACAATGTGATAATGGATGTCCTTTTAAGCAACATGCTAACTAGTTTGTCACATGAATGAAATACTGTAACTGACATATGGGATAAAAACAAGAAAACATACACACATCAAGGCACAAACTACAAACACGCAATTGAAGCATCATACCTAACCTGAGCTTGCATTTTGTGTGAAGCACCTGCTGCAACGCTGCGATGCATGCTACTCTTTCTCCATCTTGTCCTGCAACCCTTATATTAGTGAATTCGTTCTTAATTATGACTGCCATATGATAAGATCGTGTAAACGAACAGAAGTTTGCCAAAAGTCTTGGAGAATGGATGTTGTTGCCCTAAAACTTACACCATTAACATATCTTTATCTATCTGTCATTCTGCCTCTTCACAACATCATTCCCTCCTTATTCTTCTCCTCACTCCAACTCCCCTCTGTACCACCATTGATCCCCATTTCACTCTACAGTCAGAAGTTGAGTTTCAAGGAGCGGGTGAGGTTGGCGAGCCCCCGAGGTCAGAGCATCAAGAACAGGCAGACGTCTTCAGTGAACGACCGGCGGTCTCCGGTGGCTGAGGCTGGGACAGAGGGCACCAGCCCTGCCAAGGTACAGAAGAGCTGGAGCTTCAACGACCGCACACGCTTCAGACCTTCACTCCGCCTTAAGAGCCAGTCGCGCTCCACCACTGATGGTGGGTGACTCTGTCCCATTATTCCACTTCCAGACAAGGTTTGACTTTGGATTAATTAGCAGTACTAGGTTGAGTTGTGATTCCTACAAATTCTAGGTAGAATTCATTGTCATTCTCTCTGAATGAGCTGAAAAATTGCTTGTGGATGTAGCTGAATAGTAATAAAACACAAAAATCACATGCCCAGATGCTAAAAATAAGTTTAAAAAATGTTTTTATGGGGAGTTACTGTATGTGCTGGACTATAGGCCAGGCGCAATAACTTCCTGAATCCATAAAGCAAATAATAAAGCTGAACTATCCTTAAAGTCCAAGCGTGAAACAACTGAACACTTGATGTATATTATTGAGTTGCATTGGGAGTAACGGAATGCTATTTTTCGTTTGCACTTCCTTCCTTTTGGCCTAGCTGTGGCGGCCTGGCAAGACCTCCTGGGTAACAGCCAGTTGGTGTTTGTGGGTGACTGATGGATTGATGGAAGGTGGGGGTGGTGAGCTCCAGGAGCCATATGGGGTGTCAGAGCCAGCCAGCTGGCTGAGACCTGCTGGTGGAGAGGAATTAATAATTATGCTAGCCAAAACCAAACTGATTAGCCATGCTCCGTCTGGTCATTCTCTGTTACTGACATGTTAGCTTCCCTTTCATTATGACTTAATTTGAGGGGAAATAAGAAGTTATTTTAATGGAGCAAATCATTTATCAGCACTGTTCACACTTCCATCAGGTTGCACGGCTTGTAGTGCAGCCCTCTGCTTACTTCCTCAGGGTGCTGTAAACTCAGGAGGCCCGTAAACAGAGCTCCACTGTCACAAAGTTAGCAATATAACTGCAGGCACACACCAGAGACCTGTTCTTTACTAATCTGCTGTTCCAGACAGCAGTCAAAAAAGCAGTCTTTCACTCTCAATACAGTTCACTAATGATTAATGAAGATCCCGCAACTTGGTTTACTTTAAAAAATTAAGAATAACCCAGTTAATGCAACAACATGCTACTTTAGGATACCTTAATCTCAGGTTTCTTAAACCTGCATACATATTTTTGTATTAACAGTGAATCATATACCTTTGCGTGATGTGAAAGGGTTCGCTTATAATGATGAAACCATCAAGAATTAACTTCCAACTCTGCAGCTTAATTGAGCATTTTAGTGTCTTTGAGCTAATTGTTTTCTATTTTCCGGCCCACAAACTCTGCTCTCATCAATCTGATTTCCAGCAGCAGATCTCTGATAGACCTGCTGTGCGCTAACTGTCCAGCAGACAGATGAAGTTAGCAAGTAGCTGGTACACGTAGTGCAGCATTTAGCACCTAAAGGGCCAAGCAAAAGCTAAAAGGAGCGTTACTCTTGGACTTGTACGGTGTAGGTGGAACTAAACACGACTCCCAGTGAATGTTAACTGTTGTTCCAGCAACTGTTTGCTAGCAGGTTTGCTATACTTTATCAGTTTTATAAGCCAACACTAAGTCAGCTTGGAATAAAAATGTCCCTGTTCTCTGTTTTACAACCATGCAGGTAAGACTGATAATAAAATCAGATGCTTTTTGCAGGTGAATCTGATCACTGATTGCATATAAACTGAGGTTTCAGATTATTAAGACTAATGCGACACATGTAAAAGTTCAAATAGTCTTTCCTTTCTGTATCCTCTCTCCCAAGCAGCAGACTCCAACATTGCAGGGGAGGATGGCTTTGATGAGAAGGGCTGTCACTGCGAGATTTCGATGGAAGACTTGCTGCCCTCAGTCAAGTCTGTCATTAGAGCTGTCAGGTGAGGCAAAGGAAATCAGACTCTCTCTTTCAGTCAAATTAATGCTGAATTTTTCTATTGCAGAGGTTGCGTGCAAACAAACCCTGATTGCAACCCGCTGCCTTCTAGCAGCTCTCATGATTGAACATGCTCAGGGGATTAAAGTGACCGGGAGAATTTCTTTTTTTTTAAGGTTATTTTTAGATCATCTTTTGTTCATGTGATTGGATACAGAGTTGAGAGACAGGAAATATGGTTAGTGGGAGCATTAACACTGCAAAGCTATGTAAAGTGATCATGTCACAAGGATACGGCGTGTTTCTTAGCCATGATGTATCCTCAAAGAAACATAGATGTAGTAATATCTTAAATATGTTTAAATTTGTTTTAAAAAATGTAAACCCAGATCAAATCTAAACAAAATATTTGATTTAAAGGGACTATGTGTAGTTTTTCCATAAAATCACTTGTTAATAAATCACTTTCTTGTCACTTGGCTGTAACCTCTCTTAAAAATGAACCCCACCCAGGTTTTCTCTGTGGCTTTCAACATAATGTTGGCATGTATCTACCGCTGTTTGCTTTGTAAGGCTCAACTTAGATTTATTGACGTTTTACTGATACTCAGCTACACAGCTTCTCCACCGTCTCAGTCTAACTCACGTGCCCCGCATAATATAGAATAATATCATCATCACAATTGTTTTTTTCAACAACATAACAGCGCAGAACAACAACACAGTGGAAGAACCATTCAGGACAGTAATGTTACCTTCTGCAGTCTAACTTTTCATCTCATTATATCTCATTATAATATTCAGTCTAGCTCATTAACGTTAACCATTTTGTTATCATCCAATATATTTAGCTGTGCTCACATTGCTGAAAACTGCATATTAGCCCTTTAAGTTATTATACTTTAATCAAAGATGAATTCAAATGGCTCAACCCACTGTTTTACAACAAAAATGCATTTCTCTATAGCAGAACTGAACAATTGAAGTTACATTCTGGCATTTTTCTGTTCAACCAATGCTGTAGTATTCCCATGAGATAATAGTGGGCGCTTGCAAAAACAGTTACAGTGATCTTTTTGGAGTCCTTGAGTCAATAGTAAGTAAACATAACTCCTGAGATCACCTGAATTCATACTGTGATTGAAGTTGTCTGGTGGGCTGTTTGGTTACTCAGTCAATCCCCATCCACACAGCCCTGATGAAGCAGATTTGCTGGGTTTTTGAGAATTATATAATTAGAATAGATAATATATAGATAATACTTTTTTTTTTTTTTTACTTTAATTAATCCTGAATATTTTGAGAAATACTTAAGGTTTGAAGCCAAGTTTTCTGAGGCTTTAAACTATAGAATACACAAGTTACAAGTTTGATTTATTTGTCACAATACAACATGTTGTAGAGTGAAATTGAGTTTGAAACTCCCTTCTTCTACGTAGCAGACTATATATATTAATATAGAAGCAATTATAAAAATGGTAAACAGAAATAAACTATATTCAGTGGAGCAGTGCTGGGGATGAATAAGAAAGTCTGACAGCTTGAGGGAAAAAGCTGCTCTGCAGTCTGGTGGTGCAGCAGCGGAAACTTCTGTATCTCTTCCCAGAAGGCAGCAGGGTGAACAGGCTGGGTGGGTACTGTCCTTTAGTATCCTTTGGGCTCTGCGCAGGCGCCTCACCTCACTGATGCTCAGGAGATGGGTACCAGTGATCTTCTGAGCACTTTTAATAACCCGCTGCAGAGCCCTCCGGTCCTGGGCCGTGCACATCCCATGCCAGTTTGTGATGTTTCCACTCAGGATGCTTTCTATTGCTTTATTATTTGGTATATTTGATTCTAACTACTACTGTTGGACAGTTAAATCTGTAGTAGTGCTTCATATTTTAAAAGCTCATATATTTTGTATGTAAACTCTTTTTCTGCTAAATCACTAGTTGGATAAATGTATGAGTAAAAAGTACAATTATTCCCTTAGAAATTGTACTACAGTTCTTGAGTAAGTGTACTTAGTAACAGCCCAACCCTGCACTTACCTCTAGTGCGATGAAGCCATGCAGGGTCTATTTCTTCATTAAAAAGCAATAAAAACTAATCACAGTGATGCCTGCCTCTGCAAAGACATGTTGCATTTTTTGGTTAATTTGTTCATGTGCAGTACGAATAAATATGTTTTGGGGTTATTTGTGTTGACTAAACCTTTAAACCTTTGCTGTGACATCTACTCTTAAGTTGGATTTACTGGGAAAACAACACAAGTAACCTCAAGTCATGAAGAAACAATGTAGGTATGGACTATATAGAGTTTGTGACTGAAACATGCCCATAGCTTGACTGGCCATAGAAAAAGATTTCTCAAAACAAACATTTACTAACTGCTTCATGTCCACTTTACTAATGCTCAGTTTTATTGCCGTCTGTCCTCACCACTCAAGGACCCAGAAACTCCCAAATTCACTTGAATTTAGCCTTGAGGCTCCACAGGGAGTGATTTTTTACACACACACACACACACACACACAGACAGCTAAAATAAGCAGATGGATGTTTTTATTTGTCCAACGAAGTGATTGTTCAGGTGTTCCGACTGTTTGCATTGGTGTGAAGAAACAGGTTGTTGGAATGGGATGGGGTTACAGATTTCATGCACTTTGTAAAAAAAGAAAAATAAAGACACAGTTTCAGGTGTTTTCATCAGCCACACTGCTGCAGTCTCAGCTTCAGGGAGTCGGTAGGTCATGTGTCCTGACTGTATAAGAGCTCCCCCTTGTGGCTGATTTATGAATTGATTTGCTCTTTGTGCAGGATAATGAAGTTCCATGTAGCCAAGAAGAAGTTTAAGGAGACACTGCGTCCTTATGATGTCAAGGACGTGATCGAACAGTACTCTGCCGGTCACTTGGACATGCTGTGTCGCATCAAGAGCCTGCAGACCAGGTAGGGCTGGCAACAGACTGCATGACAACAGCTGACAGTTTTCATTCCTCTAGTCTTCGCTGTCTGGCTAGAGATGTTTGACCCCACTGTAACTGATTCATCTGTATCTTGGTGCGTATGCGTGTGTGTGTTTGTGTGTGTGTACCTGCACTCATACCTTATACATACATGGGTATATTTGCGTGCTCCGCGGATGTCTTTGTATGTGTCTTTGTTTTTTGCATTGTGTGATTTTGTGTGTATGTATGTCTGCCTCTGCGTGCCTGTGTGTGTGTGTGTGTGTGTGTGTGTTTGCTTTGCTTCCCTCACAGGCTGGACATGATTGTAGGCCCGAGCAGCCGAGCCAAGACCTTTTCCTTCCCCTCCCTGCCCTTATCTAACAGCCAGGGCAAAAAGAACGCCACTCAGGGGTCAGAATGCCCCCCCTACTCCCTAAATCCACTCACATGTCACCTGGTTTCAGTTTGCTTCTCATTCAGTCAGTTCACGAGGTTGTTTGTTCTTAAAGATATAAAAAATAGAAAATCTGGACTACAAGGCAAAGTGTATGTTTCTTCTTTGAATTGATTGGTCTGAAGTGAACTGAAACCTTTCTTCACAAATGTCTGTCATGCACTGCTCTTTTCTCACACATTTCTGTCATCCACTAACCAAACACTTAAAAACAGTCTGCAATATATCGACTTTGGCATTTGCTGTTTTAATTCTAGGATCCCCGCGCAACCAGATATTAACACATCTCACACAGAAACATCTTCTGTAACACACACCATACACCAAACAAACAAAATTCTCAAAGAGCAACAGTGAACGCCTACCTGCCATTGCTGCTGTAGCACTGACCCCTGCTGCTGTTGACTGTTAACTGAAACTGCTGCATGCACTTCATACTGTCTCTAATACAGCGAGTGCTGGTCAGATTTGGAGATAGGATTGTGAAACTGTATTAACATTTCGTTCATCGACTATTTTTTTAGGGCGTTTCCAGCCACATCTCACAGTCTCCATCAACAGGGGAGCTTGCTCAGTTGTCATGGTGATGACTCATCACACGGTGATACCTGTTCACATGGTCGTATGCTCCTCCATACGCTTAGTAAGACTGGGAGATGCGGTTGAAAGCTCCGGAAAAAGCTAGTTAACGGACCTTGACTTAACATTGCAGCTGGTTTATATAATGACCTTTTACACTCAGCTGCATTTGTTTTGATCTCGCAGTGGATAAGACACTTGCCTTTGGTGTGAGAGACCCGGGTTCAATTCCCACTGCGACCCATCTACCAAGGTGTCCCAGAGACGTGCAACCTCTGACATATAAAGCAAGCATCAGCTAAATTAATAAATGTAAATATGTGTGCAAAACTTAGATGCTAAAGATGTTAGCTAATCACAAAAAGTATAATTCCCAAGAATTTCAAATGATCAGCTCAATTTAAACACTTTTGGGGACACTGCATTTGTCTAGTATCACCAGATCAAGTGGCAAACCACACACAAACCAAGACGTATAAAAACACACCGGAAAAGAAAAGACACACTTTGGTTTGATGTTTGAGGGTCTTGTCAAAGCTTTAATCATATATTTCGCCAAACTGTTTGTGGCATTATGATTGCACGGCATTGCCTGGGCTTACCCTCTGTTGAATTTAATCCTGTACATAAATATTTTATTAACCAAATTCTACTGAACTTCACTGGATTGAGCAAGACGTGAATGCTGAATGAGACAAAGAAACTGAATGTGTGCTGTAAAACAACACGACTACAAGGTTTTATTCAGAGTAACAACTGAAGAAACACATTTAGTAACGTGCCATCATTACATGGTTGGTAATGTTTTCTCTTCCAGCATACAGTATTTGTCAAATCCAGTGAGGAAGAATAACCTCTCATTCGCCTGTATTTGTTGGAAAAGAAAATGTGCTTCTATATAAATGTATTATTCTGTTGCAGTCTGTACTTTCCTTCCTTGCTGTGGGCTTTCTTCTGGATTTCTACTTTTTTTTGTCTCTGTGTCTTCCTATCATTAATGTCTTATTGTATTTGCATGTGCTTGTGTGTGTGTGTGTGTGTGTGTGTGTTTTTGTGTGTGTGTGTGTGTTCCAGAGTGGACCAAATCCTCGGGAAAGGCCAGATCCCTCTGGATAAGAAGATTCGGGAGAAGCTGCTGTCTGATGGAGATATTTTAGAGGACGTGAGCATGCTGGGTCGTGTCTGTAAGGTGGAGCGGCAGGTTCGTGTTCTGCTCTATATATATATATATGGGGGGTTGCCTACGCAGTGCAAACACAATGATACTGTACTACAGCAAGTGGGAAATAATATTGTGGTATATATTCCATGTAACAGTGACCTAAGTTGCTTGCCATAACATTTTTATTAACTGCGAGTAATACTGTGGAGTACAGTGACAAACGTGGCAACATCACAGTTGCGACAAGATCAAGAAATGGTAATCAACTCCACATAAAACCACAAAATGTCGCATTTATATTTCTGTTTGTGTACAGTTAAAACATATGAGCTACAGCACGTTCATTTGTAAGCTTCTGAGGTGTTGGTAGGCGTTTTTAGTTTTTGTTTTAACTTTAGACAGAGCCAGGCTAACTGTTTGCCCCTGCTTCACGTTTTTATGATAAAGCAGGCTCCAGCTCTGCCTCCTCATAGTTTCAGCTGGAAGATGTGTGTGAGTGGCGATTTCACTACATTACACAAGCTCTGTTCACTTTTTCAGTCTTATAAATAAACAAAATAAACTCACAAAATGTCAAGTTATTAATATTATTACACCACATTTCATTATCAAACTGAAAAATAAAGCCATACACCTTCTGAATTCAAGTCTCTTTCACCAAACTACTTGCCTTGTTAACTCATTCAAACTAGACAGAAACTAAATATAACTCACCAAAACCGTCTTGGTTAGTGTTTCACGGTTCACCAACTCTGGTTTGGTCGGAAGCTCCTCTCCTCTCCCACTTGACTCCGGAGCCGCTGTTAATCATCTCGGTACTGAAACTGGCCTCGGTCTGTCTCAGAGGATGTGTTCTGTTGCAGTCCGGCCGTGATATACTGGGAGGCCACCGAGCCTGTTCCGGTTCTGGCGCTGTAGCATTCCCTGCTGAGTTCCCCGCCCTGGGAGAACCTCTTTCTCCTAGCGCACCAAAGCTGATGTGCTACACCTACACTTCCCCAGTAAACCGAGCTATACGTCCAGGTAGAATCAGCAAATAGGACCGCTAACTGAGCTAACCATTATTATCTATTTATTTTATTTTCATTTTTAATATATTATTATAACAACACACACACGTTACTGTTTCATTTATTTATTTTATTTAAATTTTTAATATATTATTATAATAACACACATACGTTACTGTTTCATTTATTTATTTTATTTTAATTTTTAATATATTTTTATTTTTTTAACACACACATGCTTACTGTTTTATTTATTTATTTAATTTTAATTTTTAATATATTATTATAATAACACACATACGTTACTGTTTCATTTATTTATTTTATTTTAATTTTTAATATATTATTATAATAACACATACGTTACTGTTTCATTTATTTATTTTATTTTAATTTTTAATATTTTTTTTTTTTAACACACACATGCTTACTGTTTTATTTATTTTATTTAAACTTTTTAATATATTTTAATTTTTTTTAACACACACTTACTGTTTTATTTATTTATTTTAATTTTTAACATATTTGTTTTTAACACACACATGCTTACTGTTTTATTTATTTATTTTATTTTTAAAAATTTTTTTAACACACACACATGCTTACTGTTTTATTTTTTTAATTTTTTTAAAAAATTTTAAATACATTTAAATTTTTCTAACACAAACACACGTACGCTTATGGGGTTGATCTTATGAAGTTTGTATGATAGTTTGGCAATATTGTTG
Source organism: Micropterus dolomieu (assembly GCF_021292245.1). Taxonomy (NCBI): domain Eukaryota; kingdom Metazoa; phylum Chordata; class Actinopteri; order Centrarchiformes; family Centrarchidae; genus Micropterus; species Micropterus dolomieu. Next base: position 29,064,795 of record NC_060153.1, read on the forward strand.
TTACACATTCATGCCAATAAAGCTAATTTGAAGTGAATTGAATTAACCAGCTTCCCAGTTAATGGCAGCGAGTTAGCAGCAGAGCAGTGCGCAACAATCCCCTGATACTTCAGAGTTGACAAGACGCAGCCCCCAAATGGAGTTTGGGGGGGTAATAAAAAGTTTGTCTGCTAAGACTCTTCTATTAGACGGTTTAGAGCAGTGGTTCTCAAACTTTTTTGGGCCCGCGCCTCCCTATCCATTATCCAGGTCCCTTACCGCCACCCAACAAATAAGATGTTGGCTATTTGCCCTGAATATTGTTAAGTATTTTTGTTTTATTCTTGTTGTTACTATTGTTATTAAAAACAAAACACACAAGTAAATGACAAACAACATATTAATCACTTTCCCAGGTAACAAAAAAGCCATGTGAAAAGTAATTATATATAACTAATAAGTGAATGTTCCTCCCAGAAACTGTGTGTGAAGCCAGAGACTGGTTTCTTGGAGGGGACACTTAACAAGTGGGGGGTATGGGGGTCTTCCCCCAGAAGATTTTGAGCATTAAACAGTTAATTTCCTGCATTCTGGGGAAAATTTCTGCACCAATTTATGGTGCAAATGTCTTATTATATAAAGGGAAACACAAAATTCAGGTGGCCAGTGACAATTCAAAATATGTACATATAACAGAATATAATGCAGTGAGGGAGGCCCTGCGATGGACTGGCGACCTGTCCAGGGTGTACCCCGCCTTTCGCCTGATCTCAGCTGGGATTGGCTTCAGCCCCCCGCGACCCTGTACGCAGGATAAGCGGTTGACGATGGATGGATGGATGTTACGCACAACGTACGCACCCCCCAGCAGTATCAAAAAACTACACTGTTGTAGATAACAATGCACACAGATCTGAGTGTGAAGGACTGAAAGTAACACTTTTAAGGCATCAGTATTCTGTCAGAACTGCTTGTCAGGTGGCCAAATAGCTTCGGAACGCCCCTCTCTTTTCCACGTTGTTTGACAATTTCTGTAACTTTCCGATACCAACATTGCGACATTTATACCCTCTTCATGCAGTGATTGGTAAAACCGAGTGCAACACCTTTAATGTCTTCCAGGAGGGTCTGCCTGAGAATGAGCAGCATCATCCCCATATTTAAACGTATCCCCACCTCTTATGCCATTAGAATCATTTGAAATCAAAGACAAAGATAGATAGTGGCTTTAAAATGCTTTCCTTCCCCATTATTTTTCTTTTCTTGCTTTATTAATTGTACACTCCTCACTCCTGTCCTCCCTTTCTCTCCTCACAGGTCCAGTCGATTGAGTCGAAGCTCGACTCCTTGCTCGACATCTATCGGCAGGTTTTGCGTAAAGGCTCGTCTTCAGCCCTCACCCTCTCCTCTTTGCCCCTGTTCGAGCTGGAACAAACCTCTGACTACCACTCCTCCGTCTTCAGCAAGGACCTGTCCTGCTCCACCCAGGTCAGCAGCAGCGGAGCGCCTCCCCCTGGTGGCTGTGTCACACGCTCCTCCACCAACTCCCAGCTCTCCCAGGGAGGACTCCATCTCATCCTGGCACCGCCCAACGAGCTCAACCTCAATGCCTCCTCTTCCACGCCTCCCTCCGGCCTTGCATCCTCATGTTTTAGCCCGTCACCACTGCGTCATCCCCACCATCATCACCACCATTATCACCCCCACCATCATCACTCCCAGGCTCAGGCCACCACACCTGAAAGTGGCACCGATGAGGCTGTGGGAAGCTCTCCACCCATCCTCACCCCAAACAGTATCAGCAGTTGCAGTGGCGGAGGAGATAGAGGGTTTCCTCTTCTGGCGAGGCTTCCACCACCACCCCCTCCCAGCCGAAGCGGGGGCCCGAACAACTTGCCACGAGCGACTTCCACAGAAGTGCCCCCCGACATGGAGGACTTTTGTGGAGGTTTAGGGATGCAGATGGAGGACAGCAGTGTTGGGGAGGACCTGGGCCTTGGGTTAGGGCTGGGAAGACTTGGGCGGCAGCTGCACGGCAGCACCAATAGCAATGGCAAGCTAAACCCTAAGGAGGAGGGCTCCTGGAGGAGACATATGAGCCTGGAGCTGCAGTCCCTGGTGCCTCCAGCCCTGGGCTGCTGCTCAGGCCCCAGCCAGATGGACCGAGGCTTGGGCAAATCCATGTCAGTGCAGGACCTGATGCATGCTTCGGGGACTGTCCAGGACACCCACCACAGCCACAGCCTGTCATCTCCAAGCCCCAGTACAGGCAGTGACTCCCCCATTGGCTTCCACAGCTGTAGCCAAGACCCTGGGGGAGGAGGGGGTGGAGGCGGTATAGGAAGGAGCAGTGGAGGTGGTTGGGGCGAGGAAGACCTCTTTATCAGCGACAGGGACATAGAGGCGCAGGGATTTGACTTCCTGTCACTGGGGACTGCTGAGGCCCACACCTACTCCTCCGAGCTCCTGAGGACAGGGAGCAGGGCAGGGACAGGGTCCCAGGGCTCCAATCGTAGCCTGGCCAGCGGTCACGCATCCTCGCCCTCTGCTGGCAGCACCGAATTGCTGAACATGCCACACGTACGGCTAAAATAAATTTGCCTACATGTACATGCAAATCTCACCTCACGAAGACGGTTTTTATCTTTTTGGAGGGGTGTGGGATATAACAATGGGTCCTTTTTTGTTTATTTTCTTGTTGATCCATTTGATAAGAATCACAGTATTTTCATACAGGCTGATGACAAGACATATCATTGCATGAGTTACTTGTTGTTTTAAAGAATGATTGCCAAATCTGAGATGAAGGCTTGTGTAATGGGAACACAGACCCCCAAAAGCTGAGACTTTGCCATTAAAAAAAGCCAACTAAACTTGGTCCTGAAAGACAGTTTGACTATATGTGACCTAGAGACACAGCATGAGTATTGCATGTTTTCAAAGGTACTGAGATTAGCAAGATACGGTTTACACTTAACAAAGTAGAAAGGCATGAACACCAAGCCAGAACACCACTCACAACCGTTGTAATTAATGGGGAAAAAAATGGGTCTTAATACTTAAACTGCGTGGCCATGTAAACAAAATCCTTCCTGTCTCTCTAATCACATGACAGGCCTCCATAGTGAAGTGAATGTTACCTCACCATAGCCAAACTTTTCATTTTCCATTCTTGTTACTATATTTATTTTTTCCCCATCATTTTAGAAAACCTGATAACCTCCCGAAGTTTCTTTAATAAATCTTTAAATTATATGAATTACTATCCTCAACCAAAAATTAAAAACAAAATACCACCACAAGGACCATAACGATGTGTATTTGTTGAGTTTTGGCTCCTAAACTACGGGTCTTGTGTACTTGCCAATTTTGCTGACCATTTTCAAATGCGGGTAAATTTTTTTAACGTATTCTTTTTACAGTTTCTGGCATCGGGTTGCTATTATTTCCATACCGTAAATCCATTAGCAGACTCCTGAAATGTGCTTGAGTTATGTAATCCGTCACAGTGAACAACAGGTGATTTTTGCCAATGCTACATGGTCATTGTGTGGTTATGCAGTTTAGCTTTGAAAAATGCATTGCATTACCTCATAACAATAAACAAACAGAAACTACTTGAATTAGAAGCAAGTCTGAAAAGTCAGGTAACTGATTTGTATATCATAATGCCAACATTAGACAAAATATGACGATACATGTCCATTTTGTTGCAAGGGATCTTAGGAGCAGTTGTTTGTTTTTCAGATCAATTATTCATGGAAACACATCTTGAATGTCATTTCTTGGTTTAAAAAACTGTTTGATATTTTGATATTTTTGCATCTTAGCAAAGAGCTTTGTTTTGGTCGGGAACAGATACACTGAAAGAAATGTTCACAAATTTAACTTTGTATTTGCATTTGGCTTTTTGCCACCCTATTTTTACATGAAAGGAAGATATTTAAATCATGGTTACTGTCTACTTTTTTCATAATGTGGGATTATATTTGCATCCTTGAAGTGGGCTTGCTGCAGAATGTATTGCTTATTTCATTACTAATATGAGCAGAACATCTATTGCTGCTTGAACTGCTGAGCAGTGACATCAAAATGAGAAACCAACTTCCTCTTCCCGTTGCATGGTACAGAATCAGGTGCATCAGGTAAGATGAAGTGCTTCTCTCCAAGTTATAGGAAAATAATGAGAGCGCCACAAGATGCAGGTAGATACTACCCATATAGCATCCAAAGCCTCAGAGGTGAATGATCACACTTAGCTAGCAGTACCTCAATGAATTCTGAAATCCAGTATCAAAGACTACATTACATGTGAAGGAGGTTTTGGGTCAGTTTGCTTTAAAGAAGTGGATTTTAATTTCCTTCATATACTTAAGTATATTTTGCATGAAGAGGTTGCCATATCCAAACCTATCTATAACTGAAAATGAATGCCATGCCATTTAGACAAATCACTAGTTAAGGTTCCAACTGATTGCATCTGAATTTAAAAAAAGACCCCAGTTGAAATGAAGTCTACAAAATGTGCAGTACATGCAGTATATCGGTGCCTTGCATTTGTGGTACATATTGATCTCCATATCTACAATCCTGAAAAGTGCATTAGGTTCTGCCAAACAGAAATAGTTGCACTGGCATTTTACGTTTTGTTTTGTTTTTTAATTCAGAGATCATTTTGCTACTGGGCATAAAACGGGCCTTTGACATGTTAACATTCTGTCACGTTTCTTTTAACTTATTTAAATTATGTGCACATATTTACGCACTAGTAATAATCTCAGTTAGATTTATGAAGCCTGTAATGTAATGAAAATGCAGATGAACTTTTATTCTCATTCAACAATAAAGGAAATTGTATGAAGCGGTTTGTTTTTTGCTTTCCCATTATCATCGTTCACTTAAAACAGTGAGGTTCTTCAGTGGTTCCGGTTCAGGCTTGGCAATGACACCAGGAGCAAAGACATACTGTTTATACATCTTTACTGAACATGTGCTCACAAATAACAGTGATTAAGGTGCATGAATTAAACAGTAACATCTAACAGTGCTACGGCAAGGGTGCTTAAGTCAAGCAAAGTGCTAGGCATGAAGCGTACAGGTATCAGACCGGGAGTTTCGTGGAGCTTGTTTCTCTAAGATGCAAACAGGAAACATGCGAGCAGCCGATCTACCTCTGGCTAGTAGCATATCTCTTTTAAAGCTAGAACAAATCATTACTACCACAAAGACCTGGCAAAAGAACATCCATGCCTTATTATCGGTGCTAAGTTTGTTAGCTAGATCAATTAGCAGCTTTATTCTAACTACAACAGCACACAACCTACAATAAAACCTACATATAACAGTGTGGTAACATGTTAATCACCAACAGGGCGGTAGTTTTTTTTTTCCTTCGTCTGCTTTTGCGATGCATTGTGATAATAGACCAGACGCTGACTATGGTGTGCAGAAGGTGCGAGGTGCTAGTCTGTCTTCGGCCACGGTGAGCGTTTGGGGCAGCAGCCCAGTACAACGTTCATTTGGCCTTCTGCGCCTTCTGTGCAGACTTGGTGATCTTACCGCTAGTGGTGACTTTCTTTTCCACACCTTTAATCACTCCCACTGCCACGGTCTGACGCATGTCACGGACTGCAAATCTCCCTTAGGAGGGATGGTGGACAGGACATTTGTTAGCTTTGATTAAAATGTCATTTCAATTCACAATTACCTGAAGCGAAAAAAAAGTATTATAGTGTGGCAACTTGACCCACAAGCAAACATCCTGGACTCTCTAATGAAGTAACTTACCCAGTGGGGGGTACTCGGAGAAGCTCTCCACACACATGGGCTTGCCGGGGATCATGTCCACAATGGCAGCGTCTCCAGACTTCAGGGACTTGGGGTTGTCTTCGAGCTTCTTACCAGAGCGACGGTCAATCTTTTCCTTCAGCTCTGCAAACTTGCATGCGATGTGCGCAGTGTGGCAATCCAGCACAGGGGCGTAGCCAGCACTGATCTGACCGGGGTGGTTTAGGATAATCACCTGAACAACAGCAGAGACAGGCAAAGGCACGTGCAGGAGCGGAGATTGCAGTGATGATTAAGTCAATATAGTTCAGAGAGTGTGAGTGTAGCCCTGCTATTTATCATGTTACACGCTAGCCACTGTTCTGATATTTATACTGATATGAAATATAGCCAACTTCAGAGTCATCAAAGCAGAATTAAGCTGCTATATATATATATATATTATTTGCAGACATAACGATAGCTGTGGATAGTGAGCTGGTGACCCAATTTATTTTCTGCCAAATCCTAAATTTACCCACATGTGGTGTTTGATGGGTGTTAATTTTGGACCCTGAACTCCTGTATGCAGACCTGAGAGGTGAAGCTGGCTGCCTCCTGTGGCGGGTCGTCCTGCTGTCTCCAGCCACGTTGCCACGGCGAATGTCCTTGACAGACACATTCTTGACATTAAAGCCCACATTGTCACCAGGCAGCGCCTCAGTCAGGGCCTCGTGGTGCATCTCCACAGACTTGACTTCGGTGGTTACATTGACCGGGGCAAAGGTCACCACCATGCCAGGTTTTAGGGTTCCTGTCTCTACTCGGCCCACTGGTACGGTCCCAATACCTGGCAGAGAGGAAGTTTAGTAACTTAAAGTCTGACAACAGCTTGTAAAAAAAAAAAACTGCATAACTTAAACACATAATTTGAGCTTCGACGGCATGCATGATAATTTCTATAATTTAATTATGTGTACACTTTCAAACATAAAGAGGCTGTAAAGGGTCTGCGTCTGTTATTCCTGTTTTAGCCAGTATAATTGCTGGAGACACGCAAATGACTTTCTAAGAGTTTTTTTATTTTTGGTAACGCAAAAGTACCCTACTAAGTTAATGGCAGAGAGTTTGTTACCCAAGTTACCCAGCACTGGTTACAAGGGGCTCTCATTCCCAAACTACTTCTACCATATAATCTGGTATCACTAACACTAGAAGAACTTGAAAATTAGACAACTTCCGTCTCATCAGTTTATTTCTACCTACAAATCACACTCCCACCAACGCCACCCTCACCTCCAATCTTGTAGACATCCTGCAGAGGCAGGCGGAGGGGCTTGTCAGTGGGGCGAGTGGGGGGCTGGATGGCATCCAGAGCTTCCAGCAGTGTGGTGCCTGAGGCATTACCATCTTTACGGTTGATCTTCCAGCCCTTGAACCAGGTCATCTGTGGAGAGGCAGGTTTCATTGGGAAGGCTTACAGCGAGTTGATTTCATTGCTTAGCTAAATACACAGCCGTGCTGCCTCTGCAGCAATTTTTTGGATGCAAAAGTGGTATGTTCCTATGTAACTTGGTGCAACTACACCGCCATGGCTCCCACCTACCTCCGTTTCTACTAGTCTGTACACCACAGGCTGCTGCTATCCACTTAGCATGAGATCATCACACAGCTAAATAAATTAGGTTGGAAGGCAATGGTATAGCAAACTCTGAATGCAGCAGCAAAGGGATGTGCACATTCACAAGAGCGACAGGCGCCCTCCCTCTCCTTGCTGCTCCCGCCGATCTCAGCAACACAGCTGCAGCTGTGTTTACACTGAAGACAATGGAGGCGTGGCGCTAAAAGCTCACTGTCTGAAAGCACCTTTAGACATTTCAAACTAATTAGAAGCCCAAAAGCAGATGAACTGAACTGATGAACAGTTTGAAGTAGCATAATTTTATATCTAAATATGTAACAATCACTTAAGATACAGTATAATTCTAAACATATGGGCTTTGTGTGAGGACATTATTCCTTATCTGTAAATACTGTCAACATATCATTATACTTTGGGTCTCACTGCGGACTCACATTAGGGCTGGCTTCCAGCATGTTGTCTCCGTTCCAGCCAGAGATGGGCACAAAGGCCACAGTGTCAGGGTTGTAGCCAATCTTCTTGATGTAAGTGCTGACTTCCTTCACAATCTCCTCGTAGCGCTTCTGGCTGTAGTTGGGCTCAGTGGAATCCATCTTGTTGATTCCCACTATGAGCTGCTTCACTCCCAGGGTGTAGGCAAGGAGGGCGTGTTCACGAGTTTGCCCGTTCTTGGAGATGCCAGCTTCAAACTCGCCCACCCCTGCAGCCACGATCAGCACGGCACAGTCAGCCTTAAGGAAGGGAGGAGAGAGAGAGATGTGAAAACGTCTTCCCTTCTCAAGTACTTTTCTCTCTCTGTCATGCAGGTTCTATTCTTCTACCCATTCTCCCTCTACCTGAGAAGTCCCAGTGATCATGTTCTTGATAAAGTCCCTGTGTCCTGGAGCATCAATGATGGTGACGTAGTACTTGCTGGTCTCAAACTTCCAAAGAGAGATGTCAATGGTGATGCCACGCTCACGTTCTGCCTTCAGCTTGTCCAAAACCCAGGCGTATTTGAACGAACCCTTTCCCATCTAGGGGATGTGGAAGGGAAAGTAAAGACGTGTAACATTTACTTCACATCCCAGCATATTTGATCAATAACTTTACCTACACTTACGGTACTTGACGAGTACTTGTTATATTACTTTTTACTAATTAATTCTACTGATTAAAAACTTTCCTTGTTGTATTTTCAACTTCACCTCTTTGAGGTCAGGTGGCAATGAGCAACAATTGTGAAAATTATGAAAAGCTGTGACGAGATGCAAACTTTGGATTCCAAATGTCCATTATAAACTTCTTAAGACAATGATTAATAAACTCTTGCAATTAATTAGTTCTCAGAAAGTCACCGTGACAGTTGGTGTACTACTCTGTTTTTTTGGTAATTGGGAGAAAATAGCTGAAGGCTATCTAGGCTACAGATAAAGCTACATTTACAACCACCACTTTTCCCAAATGTTTCAGCAATCCAATTAGAGTTTTTTTGTTGTGCTAAGTGCTGTCAAAGTGATTGCATAACCACATAATAATACAGTAACAACACACAGATTACAGGATAAGGACACAAAAATAGACATGATACTTGTTAGACAAGACACCAGTTACACAGAACAAGATAGTGTTGCACTAGAACACCTAGTGGCGTGCAGGAATGCAGTTTTACAATAAAAAAGCATTAAAAATATAATATTTTAAATTCAAGTGAGAACAATATGAGTCATACCTCAGCAGCTTCCTTCTCGAACTTCTCAATTGTTCTCTTGTCAATGCCCCCACACTTGTAAATGAGGTGGCCGGTGGTGGTGGACTTGCCTGAGTCGACATGTCCTATTACCACAATATTTATGTGGAGCTTCTCCTTCCCCATAGTAGATCACCCTGGAAGATACTGTGAGATCCCAGCAAACAAGAATCAACAACATGCAGCCAAATAACACGGACCTGTGGAGAACTGTCACTCTTTCACAGACATCTGCACAATGACTGGGCTTGCACTTTGTGTCCATAAAACATGAACAGCAATTATCTAAGCAGTGATGGATGTTAAAGCTACTGTTGCCAGAGTGCAGAGAAACAATACAAACATACTTTCAATTATCCATACTGAATAACAGCACGGTAATTAACATGTGTGGAGAAGTTATTTATTGTCATATCAGATAAACACATCACCCCCCACCCCCTCCTGAGCATGTTCAACCTGTTAGGTATAACAGGTATGTGTATCTGCAGAGGCTACACTATACGGAAAAAAGGGGATGACTTTCAGCCAGAAGTGGTTGAGTTTCTACAAGTCTGTAACTGAAAAAAGGTAATCTTAAGAGGTGACATCACAGCACAACAGATACACTGTCTTACAGAAACTCCTTGCTGATGATGCAGTGGATAAGACACATGCCTTTGGTGTGAGAGACGCAGGTTCAATTCCCCCACTGTGACACATCCAACAATGTGTCTCTGAGCAAGACACTTTACCCATCATTGATCCAGCATAGCAATTGTAATTCGCTTTGGATAAAAGCGTCAGCTAAATGTACTTATATAATGTTAAAAAACTAAGAAATGTGCTGAATCTTCTTTCTTTACTGGACTTTATTGAGTATAACCCTCAACCTTTGTGATTTTCTTTTGTTTTTTTTATTGATTTAATGGATGAGCCTCTGTTTAGTTTTTCTTTACCGTTTCTTTTCTTGTCTCCTTTTGTACTCAGCTTTACCAATACATACAGGTTTGCTCCTAAACTGTGTTCAAAAAACAGATTTCCAGCCTCATGCTGGACTTGCATCCAGCTAAATAATACACTAAGTCACAGTACCTTGTCATATCTAGCAAACTGGGTTACTTTTCTGAGCAGTTTCTGAATTTACACTAAGCTAGTATAGTTATGGATGTGTAATAAGTTAACATCTAAGTTACGGCTGATCCTGAATCTGAGCCACATTTTCAACAAACTAGCTAAGCTTACCTTTAAAAAGATAATAATAATAATAATAATAATAATAATAACTATTATTATTATTCAATTAGCCTAATTCAAATATAACGTTAATCTCAAAACGTTAACTCGGACACTACCTTTCATTTTGTGTAATATCATGAGAAAAGCTAATATCAACACAATAATCACATGTATGTTTAATGAAAAATATGCCTATGCTACTTCAAAATATTACTGGAACTAATATTTTTATATTATAACTGTATATCTTTCCTCTTACCTTGTGCTTTCTGCTCTATGTGAATAATTAACGTCAGTTAGTTAGCCAACTTTGTCGATAAAGCTCGCGACGTCGGTTGACGTCTCTTTCCCACGTTGGCACCCGTTTCACATTGTTTGGGGGGCACGCGCCCGCAACACGTGCACGCGCAACATTGGCTCGCTTACTGAACTTTATTGGACTGCGTCTACATCACACTGCTAATTATTTTTATATATTTTGATCTCGAGGAAAGTTTTTTTGGGGGGGAAAAAACTGAGTTATCTTCCACAGTTTACAGCTTTGTCCATCTCACCAGATATCAAAGACAAACTCCACGAGGGACAATTGCATCTGTTTTTTCAGAGAAAACCACACTGCACAGCAACATAACAGTCCCTACACGTGCGAATCTTATGATTACGGCTCACGTAGCTTTGAGGTAACAGCTCGAAATAAATAACTGTTCTTATCCAAATAAATCTTTACTTTATCCGAATCGCTTAATGAAATGCGTTTGCATTTCGTTTAAATGCCAGTAAAACACATACTGCCGCAATGACCACGCAGTAAGGATTACACTGCAGGGATGAGGGTCTTTTACAAATGTCTGCATGTCTCAGCATCCACTTTCCAGTCGGATACACAACACTGTTTATCTCGCTGTGGCAGCATGATGGCAGAGGAGATTCCCGCATGACTGCCAAGTGGGCTATTTCTCCGCTGAAACTGCGCCATACAGGCCTACCCGGCAAATACCCAGCTTTGGTGCCAATGCACACCCCTCTGCACTTTTTGGCACCGCTCGCCTTGATCACATTACCATGACATCAAAGCCAAATTGCATTCAACTATCAATTCCGACTCTTGCACTGCACTGCACTTACTTAACAGCTATTTCAAACGTCCCTGACATTAACAGCTGTTTGCAACATGCCTGTTGCAGGATGCTGACAAAACGTGTTGTTATTGTGATACATCGGAGAATGTCCTGTATCATACCTTTGCTTCCTGCTTTCAGAAGTGCGTTCACTGCGGTGACACAGGAGGTGCTGCCTGCTGCGCTGCACTGATACACGCAGCCAAGGTCCCAACTGGCGTCAATTACTGAAATTACGAGGTTTCGCCACAAGATGGAGTGCTGCTACAACATAACAATGAACACACTGCAAAACAACACTAAGAGTTTATTTTGCGGTGACAAGAGATTACATTTTATTTTAATTACTGCATTAGATTAACTACTTTAGTACATAACATTCATCATACATGTCCCTTCACATTTCTCAGGGTTATTTCACTTTCAAGTACAGGTCACTGCAACCTGAAAAAACACATGGCGGTTTAGAACTAAGGCACTGCATAAAAACATAAATCTATTGTACAAAGTATTATAAAAAATAAGATAATAGTCTTTAGAAAATAATCTTTAAAAAGAGTAGATAAGGCAAACAAATAAAACAAAACACCACTTGATATAGTTGCTACAATATGCACCGAAATACAGCGAAGTATGTGGTCTGAGAAATGTGAGCCAGTTGTAGCAGTTTGTGTCCTTGAGTCTGCCTTCTGTCTGTCTCCTCAATCTGTTGAGACACTGAAAGATAAGAAAATAGAGACAGGAGTCCGAAAGTGAGTGAAACTTCATTTCCTGGACTATATTACTGCTTCATACTGACCAGGGTGTAGGTAAGAGGATGTAGAAGTAAGAGCAATACACATAGGCATTTTAAAGTCCTCAATATAAGTACTCACTCTATTGTATGTAAGGAGTATTTCGGGTTCTTTGTTATTTCCATAAGGATCCGGATTCCTGAGTCTTCCAGATTGTTGCCCATCAGATGCAGCTCTGCCAGATGTTGGGGGTTTGACTTCAGGGCAGCAATCAGGAACTGAATGCTCTTTGAGCTCAGGCCACAGGTCCTCAGTCTGGAGAGAAACAGGAGTACTTGACATGGAACCATATAGCAGCTCACTGTCCCTCTAAATATTGGCAGCTATCAAATTAAATTGTAGTCAATGTATCATGTGGTTATTCTATAAGGATCAGAACAGTGGGCCTCATGCAAGAGCTTTTTCGTAATCTTTTCTTAACTTCCTCTTACTTTATTTCATACTGTGGGCTCGTATAACTGTGCCACATCAGACTTCAGATAACCAGCAGAGAGATGACGAATGCTTTCTGTGCGTAACTGACGCGCCGATAGTAACATTTACAGCTACAGTACCGCCCCATGTGTCAGGAACTGGCCATTCATGGAAATTACATCGCATCTCCTGCTTTCAGAGTAAATGAAAGCATCATTTGCTGAAACGTCAGCATCAGCACATGTATCAAAACATTTCAAATACCCAGCCCTTCGTTTGAGACGTGTTGGTTTTCTCATTGATTTACATGTGATGGTGGTAATATCACAGCGTGAATAAACGAGACTACATATCTGACAGGACATTTGGTGCCAGGTTTCTGTAATTGCTCCAGCAAATAGATCTGCCGTACACCTCCATAGCCCAGCCTCAGCTAGCCCTCTTCCACATTCAGCTTGTTGTGAATAAAACAACGGCCACACAGCCCATAATGTCGTACTTGTTGATTACTTGCTGATTTGGAAATCAGCATAGAGAAACAATATATTAGTTACAACATGTTTCAATTTCATAAAACGTGTTTTAAAGGAATAAAAGCTTTAATATTTGGACCCACTGTGGGCCTTCAAATAACATGACTGACAAGCTGTTAAGAGTCATATTATGGTAATTATTAACAAAGTAACTAATAGTTACTTTGAGTAGCTGTCCTTACTAAATGGCTGAGTTATCTGGACCCATGTTTTGACTGACAACAATCTGTTCATTTTATTTTAACAAAAAAAAAAAACTTACGATAACTTCTCAAGTTTACAATGAGGGCTTCTCAATCCGATGCAGAGTTTCCTCACTCCCTTGTCCTGGAGGTTGTTGCCAGACAGGTCGAGCTCGCTGATAATGCTCTCCTCTGACGCAAATCCTGATGCAAGCTCTGCACAACACTCATCGGTCAGGCTGCAGTGACTCAGGCTGAATTAGAACAAAACCATATTACAGCACACGGTTCATCTAACATAACATTTCTGTAATGAAGAATTACATTTGAAAATATTTTACTTGAGAGTTTTCAGATGGCTGTACTGATTCTTCAGTCCAGCAGAAATTTCTTTGACTCCCTTGTCTCTGAGGCAGTTCATGCTGAGGTCAAGGTCTTTCAGCTCGACTGCCTGCCAGTCTGTTTTTTGTATCCACCCACTGTAGAGCTGCGAGACTGAACACAGGACCTTTGCCAAATAAACGCAACCTGCACCACTGATTGCACATCTTGAAACACTGAAGGGAAATAAGACAAAATGTAAATAATCAATGGTTTAGGGATGTTAAGTTATTAGTATATGAGCAGTTTTAATTGAATATTGCAGAAATAATTCAAACTTAACAAAATATAAGAGCAAGGCAGTCTTACTTGAGTTTTTCCAGTTTACACCATGCGTACATGCCCTCGCAGATGAGCCCAAACCCTGCATCTGTCAAGTTGTTGTTGCTCAAATTGAGTTCTACCAGACTGCTGGCTTCAACCTTCAGATATGCCCCAATATTTTCACAGCTTAACGCAGTGAGGCCGCAGTGGTACATCCTGCCAAAGAGACATTAAGAGAAACAAAATGTTATTGTAATTTGTATCTGTTTGTTATGTCATGTTGACAAGACAAGCAGAATATTAACTCATACTCACTCCAGCTTTGTTAGCTGTGATATATCAAATTTTGTTAAGAGTTCATTGGCCCCCTTGTCTCTGATCATATTGATGCTAAGATCCAACACTTTCAGGCAGGGATTCCTCTGCAGAGCTGAGGCCAGATAACAGCAGCCCCTTTCCTCAATGTTGCACTGTGATAGTCTACCATGAAAAGGAAATGGGATAGCAACATTACAAAAATGCTAAATATCTATAAAGCCACATTTCTATAATGAACACATTTAGTTTGAGTTTTTATTTTTTCCACTGCTACATTTTAAGGTAATTTTGTTTGGTGATTTCTTTAAATGTCATGATATAATTATTTCTCTTAACTGTGTAATTTTACCATCATCATCATTTTATGTGCAAATAAACATGTTATGCAGTAAAAGGGATTGAACAGGTACGTTTGTTTCCCAATACTTACTTTAGTGTTTCTAACTTGCATTCACAAGATCTCAAGCCATTTGCAAGATGTCGCAGCCCATCATCTCCTATTTCATTCCTGCTGAGATCCAACTCTTTCAGTTTGAGGGACTGGGTGAGGGCCGTGGCCAGATATTTACAGGCATGCGAGGTCATTTCACAGCCTTGCAACCTGAGTGTTTTCAGTCTGCAATTCGGATCGCTCAGCCCCTCCACAAGTTTCCCGACTCCATCGTCACTGATGCTGTTGTATCCCAGGTCCAGCTCTCTCAGGTAGGACTCTTTTGTGCTGAGGATTGTTGCTAAAGCTGGACAACACTTATCTGTCAGGTTAGAGAATCGCAGCCTGCAAGGAGATGGGAGTCAAAGACACATGATAAATTATGAGCCCCATAAATTATAAAAAATTGTAAACACATTGCATGCACAGACCAAAACCAACAATGAAGTGATCACACAAAAGTGAGGGGGAAAATGTGTTTGATGGCCTCAGCAACGGGGTCACAAACAAAAAAACAAAATTGAGATGGCCACCTCTCAGACCCAAATACAATCAAACCAAATGGAATTTTGTTTGTGGTGCTGAAAGCAATGAAAAAGTCAAATTTCACATTTCAACACGCCTGATGTCTCAAAATCTGGCTATTTACATCTGAAACTATCTGCATACCACAAATATTTTTTGTGATTTGGATGAGGTGGCCCTTTCAAGCGCTTTTTAAAACTTGTATTCAGCTGGAACAGAAAGCCACACAACAAAAAAAGTGTAAATGTACAAATTTTCATGTATCGATGCTGAACTTACATGGCTTTCTTGGACTTCAGAATATGTGGTATGTGTCTGAGAAGACTTTCATCACATCTTTTGGACACTTGCATCTCAAAATGTCCTCGCATCCCTTCAAAATTGCTGGTCCTTTGGATCATGAATTGCCAATGCATCGGTGTGAATCCATAGATCGGAGAGATGCCCGAGTGCAGAAATGACTTGACTTCGCTCAGTAAAGCCTGCCGGTCATATTCCCTCAGACAGTGGAACAGGCCCACAGCTCTGTAAGACAAAATGTTGTCAAGGATCTTCTTCTTGGTGTAGACAAACAGCCGATCGGTGGGCTCCAACATCCCGCGCTCCTTAATGAGGCCAAAGATGAAGCGAAGGAAGACATCAAATTTGCCCTCATCACTCTGCAGCGCCTGGTCCACGAGATACAGACAGTTAACAGACGGGGTAGGACTCGCTTCAATGTCGTCCAACTTGGTACACGCAGCCAAGAACTCTTGAATGCTCGACTGACCAAAGCGAAACACTGCGGTGTTGTGCAGCCCATTCTCTTCTCTCAACACCAGTGGACACTCTCTGGCCAAAGCGGACGCTTCCTCAACACTTATGTCACTCGCTTGAAGGTCAGACTCATACATTACGTTACCCTCTCTCATCCGAAGCAGTGCCAGCTTTTTCAGCTTGGCAATAATATCAGAGTTTGATGCTTTGACCAGATTTGAGTAAATTTGGGTTAGATTCAAAGGATTTATTTTAAACCCATCATCTGCTTTTAGATGATTCTTCAGAACAGTTGCCATGATGGTGCAGACTGGCGGTATCTGACAAAGGAAGTCCAGGCTTCTTGATATTTTCACATGGTCGATGGCTTTGTTGGCCAGATAATCATTACCGATAACTGTCCTGAAGTGCTGCTCCTTCTGTTCATCATTAAACCCCTCAACCTCAGTCTCTTTAAGCAAATGGCAATGAGGGATTTGTGCTGCTCCTGCATATCGGGTTGTTATCCATATGTGAGCTTGGGGAAGTAAATTCCCCCTGATCAGATTAGTCACTAGAACATCCACTGTGGATACCTCAGAAACATCACTCACAGTTGAACAGCTGAAGTTTAGCTCGAGATGATACTCATCCAGTCCATCGAGGACAAACCACACGTTGTTTTCATTCAAGCTGGAAACATTGAGCTCCTTTAAATCAGGGTAAAACGTCTTGAGAAGTTCAATTAGGCTCAATTTGCATTTTAGCAAATTTAACTCCCAGAATGTGAGAGGAAAAAGGAGGTGAATGTTGTGGTACCCTTTCCCTTCGGCCCAATCGAGAGCACAACTCTGCACTGTTGTGGTTTTCCCGACGCCACATACTCCCAAAGTAATGACTGTTCTTTTTCTGCTGTTGTGTTTGCAATCACATGATAAAATATCTGTGAGCAGGACAGTTTCAAAAACAATCCATGTATGAAGGTCAGACTTGTCAACATATCTAAACTCATGCTGGTGCAAATTTGGTAACGGGTAGTCGTGCTTGAGCGCCCGATAGCAAAGTCTTGAAGGAAGTAACGAGTACGCTTCATTCAGTTTCTGATACTTGTTCTTCAGTGTGGTTTGGAGACAGGTTTTGAGATCCATCACGGAGGCAGAGGTTCCTGAAAAAAAGAGATGAATTTGAATTTCCTGCACAATCACAGCAAATTGTGATGTTTGTTTTGATCCATAAAAAGTATTACATTATTTTACGATTGCTTTGACTCACAAAACAAAGTTTCAGTGTGCAAAACTCTTAATTCAGCCTAAATGACATGATTGTGGTAATGACAGAAATAGATACAGAATACAGACGCATCATTTTAGCATAAATGTCAGTGCTTATCACTAAGCATACAGATGACATGTGTACATGCACTCCACATGTGCTCAGGCAGACACGATCACATTCCAACTCATTTACACCTTCTACCGCGAGGGGAACCATCAGGGCCTAAAATCCTATTTAATTATATATAACTGTCACACACCCATGTTCTACTGATTGAATGATGTAATTATTTGTTTGGAGGATGTGCATTTTGATTAGGAAGTTAGCAGTTTGTTTTGGTGATAAGTCACTCTGTGCTGTTTTTCGTTCAATCAGCTGGACTGACTTAGCGTCTTATTTTTGTTTCACAGCTGGAATTTGCAGCACTAGTACAGAAGAGGACACAGTCAGTTGGACAGGTAGATCCCAACGATAGAAAGGGGTCAGAGGGCCAAGTTTAAGAGTCAGTGGTTCATTGTTAAACGTAATGGTTGGAAAAGATCCACCTTTGCTTTTTAATTTCTCCCATACTAGCTACCTTTAATGCGTATATAATTTAAAAAAATACAAGCAACAATACTTGTAGCTTCGAGGTGGGTCAAGACAAAAAAAAAACAACAACTTTATTTACATTAATAAGTTGAATGTTCATCCTTCATTTAACGCTTACATCTCAAAAGTGGCAGGTACAATTTCTGAGTGGCAGACAAAAGAAAAGCCTGGTGTTACTCTATATTCTTTCCAGTATTACTGTAGCTTACTGTGTGATTAAACTTAGAGGGGATTGAGGGGATATGATGCAATCATACTGTAGAGGTAAACACAACAATGATTTATGTCATTACCTATGCGCAGAACTTTGCACTGGTGTAACAGTTAAAACACCCTCTTATTTAGTCACTTTATTTTAGGCTGCATATGAACAGTCTGCTCTTGTAACGTTATACATAGTTTTTAAAAACAGAGTAATAACCACTTTGGCACTTAACTTTGTCTGGTTTATGTTTATGTCTCTGTATTAAGTGTGTCTGTAGCTTTGTGTTGTAACTAAAGAAAAGTTAAATAAAGATAAATAAACATGTTCAGAGATGAAAAGAAGTTACATAATGCGATGCTCTGGTAAACTTCCTGCGTCATGTGACAAGTGTTCATTTGAAGCGGATAATTTCATTTAAATTTTCTTAATTTAAATATAAGGAGTAACGTTATAGCTAACTGAAACTCTGTTGAGCCAAAGCAATGGTAAAATAATTTAACTTAACGCAAACCTTTTGGTTTAAACCCACTGAAAAACAGCTTTAGAAAACGAAAGCAACGGAAGTTTGACGTGACGCCCTTTATAACCGTTGAGTTAGCTTCCGGTGAACTAAAGCTTGCATTAGCCTTTAATGCTAAAACCGTTTAGCCGTAGCTGCAGATGACGGTTACATTTAACGTTTTATCGGCTAACGTTGCTGTTCTGTAACTTTCTGTAACGGCAACACGGCCTACTCACCAAGAAGCACGAGAACATGACCCTTCCCGTACAGACGGAACAGCGGAGCTCACTTGAGCACTAGTGAAAGACAAAGCTAAAAAAAAAAAGATAAAAACAATCGTGGGGTGTGAAAGTGTAACCAAAACTAAAGTTACATCCCTGACTGTGCCGCTGTGAACTGGGCACCCGAGCAAGCGAGGTGGGCGTAGACCAGATAGATGAGTGTGACCAGACCGACCCGCCCACACAAGCCTGTTTTCCTCGCTTAAAAGCTGAAATCTGATTTTTAAAAATGCGCTTTTCATCTCTAATATTAATGTGGCGGGGTCACAGCTACTAGGAAGGATGACATGTAGGCTGAACCAGTATAACCATTTATTAGTCGCTCATAAAATCCACAGCAGTGCTGCCCTAGGCAAGATTTCACCTGATGCCCCTGGATTTTTGTTCATAAACTTACACAGAAACAAACTGCTAAGGTTTGTCTTGTTTTTCTTTACTTTGAAAATATTTTGGAAACACAAACACACAACGTATTATAGATACAATATAAATATGTATATATTATATTATGTTATTGCAGAAAAAAACTATATTACAGAAACCTTGCTTTCCTTTGCTTTCCTTGCCTTTCTTACAGCATATGTAACATTCCAAAAATTATAAATAAGACCATTGCACAAAAAATAAATAACTATTCTATTCTTGAGCCATTGTAGATCTCAGGTAGTTTTTAAATCAGGTTGAGCTTAGAGAAGCTCCTTTCAGCAGCAGCGACTGTCACAGGTAGAGTGGCAGAGATTCTCAGAGCGACCCACATATTGGAGAAAATTTCCATCAGCTTCTTCTCGTGCAGGAAAGTCAGGAGCTCAATGTTTGTCATAATTTTTGATGGCAGATGTGGAAAGTTTTGCATTTCTAATACAAGTTTAAATTCAAATTAGCGAACGTTACAATCACACACAGGTAACGGGGGTTTTTTTCAGCAGGGCGGGGGCGATGGGGATTGATGCGTCACTCAGTCGGACCGGGGGGATCGGGGATTCAGGATTCCCACGGGATTCACGATCGCTTTTTTAAATCCATAATATTTAAGTTGTATTAGTAATAAAAAAAAATTATAAAAAAAAATAATTTTGGCTCTCGGGCGCCCCAAGGGGTGGGCGGCGCCCTTAGTATTTGCCTATTCCGCCTACGCCCAGGGCCGGCATTGGCAGTGGCTGATGGAGCGTACAGTTAATCACATGAACAGCCCTTTAAAGAGAGTAAACTTTGCGGACCACAGAACTGTCTAGACTGACTGATTAAAACACCAAAGATCATTATTATGTTGATGTATCTAGATGAAAACGCCTCCTATAAATGTCTTCACAATTCCTACAGGCAGCATTTAGTGCTCCTGCCCTGGTGATATGTGCCACTGTGGTGCATAAGGTGTGATTTTCCCTGCTCCCCAAGCCAGACCTTTATATCTTTTTCACCTCTCCTTAGAAAGAACAGTATGTGAGGGTGAGAGAAGGGGGGGGACAGCATCTGCCAAGATGCATTAGCCAGACTGACAGCACTCATCCAATTAGCCATCAAGGTTTTCCTTAAGCCCAGACCTCAGCCATCAAACCAAAAAACAAATCTGACAGTGTCGGACAACCTGCTGTGATATGTATTGCACAATTCTATGTGTGGTGCATGTTCATTCTGTGTTACTGTGAGTTTGCTCACAGCATTAATAATTTGTGTCAGTGTAATTTCTTTTTTAAACGGTGATGCAGTAGACATGACGTATGGTGTCATACATTAATGCATAACACCCTGTATAAGAAGTCCTGCTGAGAATGATTTCTTTTAAGACTGTTGTACCATGTAACATTCTTCTTGATGCATCAATAAACATATTCATTAACTTTACTATATTTCACTCTTATTGGCTTTTTGATCCAACATGGTAATTGATCATACTCTTAGAGCTCCTCAAAACCTAAGGTGTGCTATGAATTTAAGATCCTCCATTCAAGGTACTGTAATGCTATTGATTTATGCTCATGTTTTAACCCAAGGTGGACTGTTCATCACGTACTTAAGTGATCACTTTAAATTGTAATATAAAACACCCACCATGTTTTCATCATTGCTATTTTACTTTAACATTCACAATCATTGGCTGTATTGATAGATACCCGATGTTCAGTAGTAGGCTACTTTTTAGTTGATATCTGACAACCTGTCTTTACCTACTGACCTTTATTCGATCCCTCACCACCATCTTTATCTATAGTACTCACTGACCAGAACAAGCTTAAGAAATACCACTCACTCCTCCAGAAAGTGATCTGCTAAAGTTCTTTAAAGAACCCCAAGTTAGAGGAAGACTCAAGACTCAGGAGTAAAAGTTGGGGTCAGTGATGGTTCGACACAAGAGATCTACAACATGGAGGTGTTGTAGTGTACGACTAATAATATGTTATTACTTATCATAGGAACTGTAGAAAGGCTAGTTTGATGATTATGAATGTGACATTATTTTTTAGACCACTTTCAAATCAAAGGCATGGGAGGTTCAATGGTGTGACCTGATTCACATTCTACTACTGAACACCAATTAATATGCAACGACTCTTAGAGAAGGCTCTCTCAGGAAAAGTTCATCTGACCTTATATATAAAACCAGCAAAAATGCTCTTACCTTACTGTTATGGCAGAAAATTGTGTCCTCTTACATTTAATCTTATATGTATATTATTTTACTATTATTATTACTAATTTTGTATTGTGTTTTTATTCTAAACTTTCCTCCCCTATACTCCTTATGTTAGTCTGTGCACATTTACTAGGGTTTAGGTCAGAGCTGTGAGATTGTTTGGGTGTTTCCCTCTCTTGTTGGTTCTCTCCTCTCCTGGAATGTTCATTCAAGGCTGAGAGAGGATCTCTGTTTCCCAAAACATACAAACCTCGACTGTGTAAATGATTATGCATCCCTTTGCTCGGGGCCAGACACCCGAAGCCTCCCTAGGCGGCAGGTCTCTGGACCAGCTGTATTTGTGTTTTAGTACTTCTGTTTATTCTCTTTTGTTAAATAAATTCTTCAAAGACAACAGTTGGTTGTTATTGAATTATTTGCTTAATCCCTCACCAGCAAGATGCAATTTCCACAACACTTACATTTAACCCCTGTAGTAAGTCCTGCAAATAATTAAAAATCTGTTTAATTACTGTATAATGTATACAGCTTGTAAATACATCGAGTAGACTGTCTATTGCTCCAGCACCTCAGCTAAGTCTGATACTGGCTGATTTAAGCAATTTAAGGCTGGTAAGGCTAGTATTGATCCACAAAGAAATCTGATATTATTCTCCATAACTGACATTATCCATCCATCGTCAAGCGCTTCTCCTGTGTACAGGGTCGCGGGGGGGCTGGAGCCAATCCCAGCTGACATCGGGCGAAAGGCCGGGTACACCCTGGACAGGTCGCCAGCAATAACTGACACGTCCTCTTAAAAATAATATAGCAAAGATTGCACAACAAACAATAGAAACTGTTTTTTAATTGACTTTTGAGAAATAACTGGCATAAATCCAAGTCCACTATTGAGTGCAGTACAGAAATATTAAATCAGAATACAAATCTTTGTCACTTTACTGATGAAAAAGGTAACATTTGAATATAAAAATATTTCTACACAGACATACAAGCTACAACTGACCAGCAATTGCACAAAATAAAAATAAGAGTAATAAAAAAAAACCAATAATTTTACTTATTAAATCAATGTTTTAGTTTTTATCTTGGTCATTTGGATGAAAGCTGACTAATCACTGGATGACAGCTGAAAGATTTCAGTAGCACACAGTATGTTCAATTCCTTTCTAAGGCACCTGGGGTAACAGCAGTTAAGGCAAACGTTAGTTACATAAAATGCAATACAGTGGAAACCGCTTACAGAATCATTCCTATACAAAAGCTTTTTAAATCATTTGCTTATAGTAATCTAGTAGTCTGCTTACAGTGTTCAGTTTTTGCAAGCTGTCATTGCGTTTAGGCTCTCTTCTAATTTATTTGTACGAGGTTTTGGGACTGACGCAGGGTGTAATGACTGTCCCTGCCTGCTCTATTAACATTACTGTACTATGTGCGAGTGCGTGTGCTTGCTGTGCACCATGTGATATCTTCCTCTGCTGTCAGTTAGTTTTACCCACTTTTATAGTGTGTAATTATCGCCACCCCACTCTCTCACAGCAGCAGGTATCTTTTGTAAAAAATGTGTTCAATCAAAATGTCTGCATTAGAAAAAAAGAAAAAGCGGTTAAAATGATCAACCACTCATTAGTGATCAATTTGACATGGACAGATGTGATCGCTATAAGTGGTTTCCACTGTATTAAAATGTATGACCTTTGCTTTGAGGTCGTTGATGTCCAACATTCTGAATTTAACACTTCACATACTAAAAATCCTGCCAACCAACCCTTTATGCACAGTCCAACAATTTCAATTTACAGCCTAATCAAACCAGATAAGGGCCACGTGGACTCTAAAAGGCTAAATTGTTGGTAACTTGAACAAATCCTGGAACAAACTTACAATTCCTTCATTCTTTCAGACCCAAATATGAGCCCCAATCTTGAGGTGTGTGAGTGAAACACCAACACTTTCCATCCTTCCCCTTTGTGGTTCCTCATAAAAATAAATCACCTTGTCATTTGCATGGCGTCATATTTGATCAAAAAACATTTTATATCTGCATCACTATGCCAATATACAGCTTGGTTTCTGTTTCCATTCAGACATCCTCAAATCTATTTACAATACAAACATCTTCAAGCACCGAGACAATACCACAAAACAGAACTGTTGTTTAGGATCAAGTGAAGCAAGCTGTTACATACTCCTCCACTATTCAACGTGAAGGCAGTTTCCATTGTGCATAACAGCTGGAATACAGAGGTTAAGGTTAGGCACCCTCCTGTAAAGAAAGTGGAAGATGTGTGCACAGGGCCGGCTGTGGAGCTCAGCTTTGATTCGTTGAGGGTGTGTGTCCGGGGCGAGCTGCTGGCTGGTGTCCTCAGTGACCAGAAACAGTGCGTAGTTCTCAGGGTCGGGGATCTTGAACTTGTAGGCGCAGATTGAGCAGACTTCCTCTGTTGTTGTGTAAGGGTGGACGACCAGGGTTTTGGCCGTGCAGCCAGTGTCCACTTCCTGCAGGGCTACACGGAGATAGTTCTACAGAGAGAAACAAAAAGTCCTGTGTTAACATTTGGCAGTACAAACAGAAATCTCCACAATGAATAAAAGAAGAATGACTGATGAGTCCAGCAGGCAGGCAGAAGAAAAAAAAAAAACCAGATGCAGTTATAGTGGAGTGGAAATAAATCCATGCAGTTGTTAAATGTTGCACTAGAGGGAGCTTTCTACCAACAAACTGAACCACAGATCCGGATCCACATGCTGTGATGTTAGTAGAGAATGTAGATGGTCCTTTTCACTGATGAGGGCCAAACACAGCACTTTTCATGCACCTTTCCAATACTGAACACGAAGTTTGGATTTATTTGGAGTTGGTACAACTTAGACTCACTGCCTGGATGTTCAAGGTGAGTTCAGGTCAGGCGTGATACCTGAAAGTCTTCCATGGACGGCACTGAACGCTGGGCGGTGCGCCGGCGGTGCCACTGGTGCAGAGTGTTCCTGGCCTCGGAGCTCAGCACCCGGGCTGCCTGCTCCTCCTGGAAGTTTTTGATCAGGGCCATGGCTCCGTACGCGCTGGTTAGGTAGTAGCCCCCTGGGGGGGTAGAAAGGAGAGAAAGATGTTTAAAATGCTTAATGGAGAAAAAGAAACAAAACTGAACTGACAGTGAACCACAGCAGGGTTAGTGATCTAGAAATGAAACCACAAGACTTCATTTACAATGTTAGCGAGAACGGTCAAACACTTCCTCCTTTGTAATAAAAAAAGAAACTGTACTTTCCAAAGGATATACATCATATTTGGGCAATGAGCTCACATGCCAGGTTAATGGGAAAATATTTCATTCTGGCCAGGTTCAGCCTGCTTTTTCCTCTGAAGCTGTTCCAGCCCATTCAAATCAAACGCCAGCTGAAACTTCCTACCAATGTCCTTCATACACCTACATTTCTCTAGCATGCTTCCCAAACCTTCCTGGTCAACTCAACTCAGCGGAGATGGTCCTGGTAGAAGACCAGTGTTAGACTGAACTAAAAAAAACTGAAGAATCCTAAAACTTAAGTGAAAATGAAATCATCTCCCACAAGAAAACTCTTTCCAATTGCATTTATTGTGCATTTATTTTAGCAGCATGTGATCATAGAAATGCCCTCTTAACAGTGGACATTAATGGTGCTGACTATTTCACTGCAGTAGTAACAATCATGTCTTCAATCGAGACTATACCGCAGTGATTAGGAACATTTCCAAAGAGCTATAGGCAGTTTAGACTACCTTCTTAGTCACACACAGCTTCCTCTTACAAATAAAATATATGAATGAATGCAAAAGCAAGAAACCAGGATCTTTGTCAATTCTGTACACTCACAGGTTTAGCTGCTACAGCCTTTCTTACTCTGGCATAACCGGTACCCTATAGCGGCTAACATTAGCTGACTTCAGAAAGAAATTGCTGTTTAGAAAGAAAATAACTGAGTTAACTTTAT
Source organism: Micropterus dolomieu (assembly GCF_021292245.1). NCBI lineage: Eukaryota > Metazoa > Chordata > Actinopteri > Centrarchiformes > Centrarchidae > Micropterus > Micropterus dolomieu. The sequence goes on from NC_060153.1 coordinate 29,090,281, forward strand.
GATTCCTCACTACTTGCTATGCTACGGTTATGCTACGTTATAGCATACAACCATCATCCATCAAGTGTCACTTGTGACTTTGGCAAGGGTTATACAGTTTTGCCTTAAAGGCAACCCTCAAAACTAACACATGGAACCAGTGCTAACACTGAGCTAAAATAACCTGGCTTTTTTGTTTCGATGGCAGGGTTTTGACAGAAACAAGGTGACACAATTGCAATAGTAAAGCAAGAATAAAATACATTGTTTTTATACTAAATGATAAAATGGCTATTTTGATCTATTGCACTAAAATAACTTAAAAGGTATAGCAAACTTCTTTTCACCTGTTCATTAGATCTCAAATAATCACACAGATATACAAAATGAACCTACCGGTATATTTCATCTTTCTTGCTTTAAGTTTTACTCGTTAGACTCGTAGAACTGATGTGAACTGTAGAAAATTGTCTGCTTTTGATTTTAAATTTAGTCATTTTATCCCTTATTTATATAAACATATTGATCAGAGCGGCCAAACAGAAACTAGAGGTATATATGGAGAATCCTTGCCAACTTTTTAAATTTAGTTTGGAGATATACAGAACACTTTGAACATTAAACACTTCCTGCATTATGGTGAAAAATCCAGAAAGGAAAACACATTCAGGCGGCAGGTGACAATTCAAAATATTAAATAAATAACAGAATATATTGTAGTAAGGCTCTCAGGCATTCTGTATTGCTTTCAGATGTGTTTTCTCATTTTCCCTGGAGAGTCAACACACATTTATGCATGATTTAGTCTTCACTCCTCATTTGTGTCTTTTGGGAAATTAACCTCTTTAAATGTGCATTGGTACCTATTCATGTCAATAATAAATGAGGGGCGTCTGGCCCCGAGCAAAGGGATGCATAATCATGTACACAGTCTAGGTTTCTATGTTTTGGCGAACAGAGATCCTCTCTCAGCCTTGAATGAACATTCCAGGAGAGGAGAGGAACAACAAGAGAGGAAAAAACCAAAACAATCTCACAGCTCTGACCTGAATCCTAGTAAATGTGCACAGACTAACATAAGGAGTATAAGGGAGGAAAGGTTAAGGATAAAAACACAATACAAATATATCTATAACAAAATGGACTTTCATAGCTCCTGTGTTTCAGTGAGTTTTCTGCTCATGTTCAAAACTTTCAGCACAGTCAAAATCTAGCCCACATATCCGTGTTCCCTGACATGTAGAGAGTCATAGAAAGTTGTAATATTACGAGAATCATTTAATTAAAGTTTATAAATATTTTTTTAAAGTCTACCTGCCCTACACTCTGCTGTGCATTAGCCTACGTTAGTGCTGATATGGTAGTATCCCCTTCAGACCGTCTGAAAGACAGAACCGTTTGGGACTGTACTGGATGAGACATGAAAAACAGAAACTAACTGTAAACACTTCTCAGATCAGGCAGGAATCTCACCACAAATCCAAACAAATGTTTACTTCAGCACCTCCGATAAAGGGCAGCTTCAGAGGGAAGCATCCTGGAGCAGAGAGCCAGTCTCAAACAGAGCATTTTTATAATGCAAAACTCAACCGCTTTTTTTGTTTTTCCCTGCATGAGAAAATTGATGTGTGGCGTGAGAGAGTATAAAGAGTCTCACGCTCAATGAGAGTGGGCAACACTTCAACAACCTAATTGTTCTAACTTTTGTCGGCACACAGTTAAGTGCTTCCTCCTTCCATTGACCAGGTTATACAACAGGCTGCAATGCACATTAACATAATATCACATTGTAATTTGCCTCACCTCAAATATCCAACATTATATAATTTGAAGTGGAGGTTAACGCCTTCTGAAATATTTAAACAGCTGAGGAGCCTGGGTACTTGTGAAGTGTCTTTTCCCCTCCAGTCTCCTCCTCACATGCGCAACACAGATAGAAGGACAAGTTCTGGCTTCTCCCTTTATGGTCTTTGCTTACATGTGTTGGACCTTTAACCTTACGTTTTTAAAGAAATAGACCAACATTTTGGGAAATACAAATGAGTATAATTAAATAAACTAAGTGCAAAGAAGATGCCACAGCATGGGTGTAACATGCAGGAAGGAAGAGATTGAACTGAATACATGGGCCAGCTTTCAAAGCCCATGGGGAGCGCAATCAGCTGACGACCCTCCCAATTCAGCCAATTGTCTGCTTAGGTTGGAGGGACAACCTCCAAACATTGGGACACAGCACTCTTTCGCTGTCTTTCTGACAGTGAGATGACAACATCAGTGTCAATCTCATGTCTGGTAAAGTACGGCGCTGAGGTTAGCATGTGATTAGCCTAGGCTTGTATGGAGACATATAGCCAAAGTTCAAAAACACACCTTCCAACAACTCTATTCAATTCAACTAATTAACTTGTATCTCACCCTGAGATAATCATTTTTACATTACATTTAACGTACAGGTTAAGCACATAAGATATAACTTGTTATTGAGTGACCTTATGAGGTTTTGGTTTAATTATTTTTTCACTTTATGGAGAGCCAGGCAAGTTGTTTCCCTCCTCAATGCTAAGCTAAAGACACCCAGACTCCAGCTCTGTCCTTAATGCACCAAGAGGACAGGGGTAAAGGCCAAAGTATGTGATACTGTACTCATTGTATATTGTGTGTTTTTTCCAACTATGTAAATATACTATGAAAGTCATTGATCACGAAAACGGTGCAAACCAACAGGACCTACCCTCTCCCTGCAGCAGAGATGGGTCCAGCAGCTCCATCATGTACTGGATCTCTGTGTCTAGCTGAGGCATCTCACACTGAGCAACAACATAAGTCAGCATGGGCAGGAAGTCATCAGCACCGTACATCCTCCCTGGAAGGAAGCAGACAGAGAGAGGAGAGGCCGGTAGGTGTGGTTGTCACACAGGTTAGACAGAGGAAGCAGCTATAAACAGCATCTGAACCTAAGATGGAAAATAAAGCTCTTTTCACAAAACATTTTGTCTTGCAAAAATAAGACTTTGTGAAACACTTCTTCATACCTGAGTTATCCTGCATGATGGTGTAGATGAGTTTACACACACGCAGCAGCAATGACACCTTTTTCTCGGGGGAGTACATCTTCCTCATGTTTAGGAACTTGTGGCGGATCTTCTCAATAGCCATGGGGTCAGGGGGCACAGCTCCGTCCACCCCTAGCTCCTGAGGCTCCTTGGTCTTAGCCAGGGCCAGGTTCTCCCTCAGCTGCTGCAACGCTCCGCTGCTCACCTGTAGAGAACAGACCAACTTAATGGTAAGGTTTACTGACTCAATAGGCCAGGTCAGGTGATAAACAAAACATTAATACTGTGTCTTTATCTTTAATGTTTCTAAGCTCCTCTTTTAGGGTAGTACGTAAGGATATGTGGAAGGATTCTGCTCACCCTTAAAAAATTAAGGTTGGGAAATTTTCTTTCACTATGCCTCATGTGTTTTAAATACAGTGTTCCTTGTCTAGCTAAGAAATTATACTTTTCTTATGATGGTGTGAAATAGTGGGCTAAGAAGATTCCACCCATCTCTTACCTGGAAGTCATGTAAAGCCACCTCGATCACGCTCTTCAGAGGCTTTAGGACACACTTGTGCATGGCCTTCTCTAGCACCTGGTCTGTAGAGGATGACAGTAACACACATTACATTCACTGTGTTTTACAAAGTTAGCTGACATCGCAAACGCTAAAATGACATTTAACCTCAGAGAACCAACCATCTCATTGGCCAGTGACATACACGACAGGATTTAGCTGGGTTCAAGGGTTATCAAAGTACACTTTCATACATGTCCTTAATATTCCACTGAACATACAGATACACTCTTAACTTCCAGTCATCATGGGACTTTCTTTGATATGTTTCTTTTTTTTTAAGCATTTCTTGCCTTTATGTTTATAAATAGATATATTGAGTCTGACCCTTGACAAATCCAACATCGAACTCTACCCTATTCATAAATATACCGTGGTATTTCAAGAGTCTTGAATATAAGGCATGTGTATGGAAAATATATTGTAATATTTACAATATAAGAAAGCCCCGCCTGAACTGTTGGTTTTGCCTCTTTTGGGGGGGTCCAAGCTTTAACTAGGGGGGTCAGACCCCCCCAATCCCCCCCCTAATTCAAATCATGCATTAAACAGACAAGACAACATGTTTAACAGGATTAAAAACAAATAGCATCAAAAGCGAATTAAAATTAGTGATGTGCGATACCACTTAATTCCTATCCGATCCAATACCAAGTAATATCCTTGCTGGTATTTCCGATACCGATACTTTTTACAGATTTATTTTCTAGTTTAATGTGACCTCCCCTCTCCCGTTTCTGTATTTATGAGAGAAATAAGGAGAAGGCTGTAGCCTTACCAATTCAAAATAATAGCTGCATAATGACAAGACATCAAACTACTGTCATATTCTTTGATTATAATAAAAATATCCTGCTCAGAACTGCCGCTTCATAACATCATCCTATTATTTTGACTTAATCTCAGATGTTTAGCGAAGTTTGCAGTGTTGCCAAAGTTTTTCACTGTCTTTGTGCACACACATCACCCACAGTGTCATTATTACCTTCACAGCTAAAATAGTACTCATAATTACTACCTTACCAATTCAAAATAATAGCTGCATAATGACAAGACATCAAACTACTGTCATATTCTTTGATTATAATAAAAATATCCTGCCTGTAGCAAACTCAGTGTGAATCCTTTGTAATTCCTGGCTTTCAAAAACTTCAAGTAACACATTTTATAACTGACTAACCATTTAGATTACATATTAGTGTTTTTGTTCAAAGGGCAACCTGAAGAGTGAAAGAGTGGCAGATATATTGAGTCTGACCCTTGACAAATCCAACATAGAACTCTACCCTACTCATGAATATACCATTCATTCATCTCGCATGCAGTAAAAAAGTTGCTCTCGGACCTCTACAATGGCTCCATCTGTACCTCCTACCTACCTACATAAGCTCCAAATAATTTCCTGCCTTCTTCAACTATGTACAGCATGGTACATTTACACAATTGTGTCTTATTGTTTCCTGGCAGTACTGCCACAGCGATTCCTGCATATGCATTCCCAGCCTCCAGGCAGTGTTTATGCAGTGAGCTACATGGAACCAATGTCTTGCAACACCGTAAACAGGTTAGCATGCACATACAAGAATCCTGAGTTACATTCATGGTGAGTCAGAAGAACACTACAGGGTGAATGTGCACCTACACTACAGCACAATCCTCCACATTCTGTCTAACAACCATGTGTCGTGGGTCGCTTGAGTTAAGGGTTTGGTGCTTGAATGCATACTGCTAGGACAAATAAAAAGTTATGAACGATGTGAGGCCTGGGATGTTTACAGAGGCTGGATAAGTCTGTCAAATCATGTGTACACAAGGAGGGGTGCAGAGACTAATAATGACACACCCTCACACACCCTCACACACACGCACAGACTTTCTGATTACAGACATCCTGATTCCTTCCAGAAAGGCTAATTTCCTTTTTATATTGAGCAATGATTGTTATTGGGCTTTATCAAGATTACAACCTGTATAAAGACTTCCCTCAACTACAATAAACGGCAGGAGAGTCTGTGGTATACAGCGTTTAATCACGGAAACACACACACACACACACACACACACACACAGCACACTCATCAGCAAGAATGTACACTAAAAACTTAATGTACTTTAAAAGCACACAGTTTTCTGATTTACAACCCAGAAATGACAGCCTTTCCTATTAATTCAAATCCTCCCAGTTGGGTCATATTACAAGTTAGGGCGTGTGCTGACTGCCACACTGCAAAAAGTGAGCTTTCAAAAACAAGGGAAAAAAAAGCATAAAAAATTGGGAAATATTACTTAAAATAAGCAAAATTATCTGCCAACAGAACAGGAATATTTCACTTAAGGACTAAAAAAACTTGTGAAATTGAAAGTGAAATTCTCTAATAATAAAAATATCTCGTCAGACAAAAGACAAATATATTTTGCTTTCAATTAAGATAATTAATCTTCCTTAGATTTTAGTTTTTGCAGTGCATACACCCTCCCTTTACAATAAATAGTTGGCCAAACAAACAAAACATTTAGTATCATAGTCCCTACAAATACTCAAATGGTTGGACTTCTAGCTCCCCTTTTACTACAAACACAAAAGATTTAGAGTGAGACTTCAACATTTCTTTCCCAAGACGTCAGACTTTCAGCCATAACGTAACCACACTCTTTTTAATCTTTCTGTAAACACTCCTCATAGAAGCACAGACACCAGCTAAACTCTACTTCTCCTTTCTTTAAACATTTTCCGTAGAATTGCATGACGTCAGCCAGACTGCATGCTCCTGCTTGTAGTTATGAGTTTTGTTTTGATTTTCCAGGAAAATGTATTCCTGTTATTCTGACACCTCTAATCATCTAAAAAAATAAATTCCTCTCATGGTGGGATCTCTAGAAGAGTTTGGATTGCCTGCTCAGACAAAACTATTAACCTTTTGCTTACTTCAACAGTCGCCGTTTAAAAAACATTTACATTTCTTCACGAGATCACTTGTTAGCGTGAGATGCTTTATGTGCGTATGTGTGGTCTGTTACCACAACCAGAATGGAGCGCTTCTCTGTCCCTGAACAAGGCTTTGCTGTTATTGTTTACAATGAACAAGGGATGTGAGATGAGTGCAAAGACATGCTTTCATATTCATGCAAATTCTTAAGTCCAGAATAGTCTGACTGGAATGAAACATCCATTTCATAGGGCTGCTCATGCCTTCAAACTTTATTTGTAAATCATCATGACCTCAATTAGTATGAGTTTCAGTGCTAACGCCGCAACAATACTTTCACAGCTACTTCATGTAACAAAAGAAACCAAAGTTTTCAAATGTCAAATGTTGTCTAAACACAAGCAGCCGCACCAGAATTTTGCCTCAATGAAATAGTCTAGAGACTACGTATCTGACCAAACATTCAGTACCATGCAGGTCGAATACAAATACATTTAAAAGTAAAAGTTCTGCCTTTCAAAATGAGCCTCAACTGCGCTGTGAGATCATACCGATGAACAGAAGCTAAGAATAACTCACTGGGGCACAGCACACCGGCATTTCAGTAACTCAACACCAGTAATGAGGCAGACTAATATGGAAAACTTCAACTAGTTTGGGGTGGTGGTGGTGCATAGATAAGATGCTTGCCTTTGGTGTGGGAGACATGGTGGATGTCTCCCACTGTGAGACATCCACCATTGTGTCCCTGAGCAAGACACTTAACCCCTTGTTGCTCCAGAGGCGTGCGACCTCTGACATGTAGAGCAATTGTAAGTCGCTTTGGATAAAAGCGTCAGCTAAATGAATAAATGTAAATGTAGTTTGATTCCCAAGACAATGGCAAGCCCGGGCACTCGCTGAACGTTGTCAATGAATGAAGTCATTTTGTAAATCTTCTCTTTTCTGAGCCAACACTAAAAAGGTTTTACTTCTCAAATTAAACTGGAAGGAAAACATGTAGAGAAGTGAATACTGTCAGAGATAGGATATGACTAAAACATCCCACACATGTGCCCACGCGTTCAGAAGCAGATGTTTAACAGATCAGAATACATGATCCCACCCTGCAACCAACAAATCTCAAGAGAACATATAACTTCATGGTTTTAAAGATTGCCAATCTTCTTGGCCGACTTACCAATCTGGTCCTCCGGTATGAGCGACTCTATAGGGGGGTCTAGCTCAGAGCTCTGGCGCAGGTAAGCCTTCATCTGTGTCATAAACTGCCTGAGAGTCTGCAGAAAATCCATCCCTGATGTGTGACAGCCTCGGTTCTCCTGAACAAAGCTGATGTAGTCCTGGACTAGGGAGCCAAAATATGAGCTTTTGTCCCTGGACAGCTCAGCGATCCTTTTCACCGCCCGTCTCTCCGGGGTCATGAGGGAGCTGAGCATCCCGCTAACCTTGCGGAAGCGTCCCTTCAGCGCCCTGGGGAGGACAAAAGAGCCACCACTCAGGCTCACGCCGACCCTGTGTCGCCGCGCTTTGAAGGACGGACGGAGGCGCATTTCTAGGTCCGTCTCCAGGCCGACGCCATAGTCTTCCTCTTCCTCTTCTTCCCCATCTTCATCGTCTTCACTACTATCTTCCACTGGATGATTAAGGTGTTGGGATGGGCTAGGGGCCAGGCCCAAAGAGAATCCAGGAGACTGTGAATATTCCAGTGAGTCAGAAGAAGAAGTAGACATGCTCATGTCACTGAGCCGCTGGCGTCCTCTCTCATTAGGAAGGGATTCTGGGCTCCCATCATTTTTGTCCAGTATTTCATCAGCAGGGACGGCAGGTGAAAGCTTGCAGGGTGGAAGCTTGGCACGGGACAGAGCCTTGGCGATGGTCTCATCATCCAGGGCAATGTGGCAGCGGTGAGCTTCCAGATCAGGCTTCTTAGGCCTAGGAGGTGGTGGGTTTGAAGGCACGGGGATTGGTGAGCTAACAGTTTTGGATGGGCTGCTATGCTTGGCACCCATTGATGGTCGAGCGGGTGCTGGGCGTCTGCTGGGGGACTGCTGTTGCCTCACAGACACAGCAATGGCTTCTGGCATGCTCTTGGGTCTGGTGGTAGCTGCTGGAGGTCCAGGTGGAGGTGGGGCAGGGCGCCGGCGTGGCATTGAGTGTGGGGGAGGGGGCCGAGGGGGAGGGGACCGCGATTTGCCGCTCAGTTTAATCTTGTCCACCTGCTGCTCGCTACCTTGACTGCTGCTTAATGGCGTCACGGATGTTTTCTCCGCATTGTCTACATTGTTATTAGACTTGGCGGCATGTGAAGGCACATCGTCCTCACAGCGGTGGTGGTGCTGGTGAGTCTGGAGAAACAATGGGTTGACGAAGCACAGAGGGCCGCTGGATTGTTTTCTCTCCAGACGAAAGGAAGATGGGGGAGCGCAGGGCCGTAGGGTCGGGGGCGCGCTGTCACACTGAGCCCCGGGGTATCTCTGCTGAGATCCCTCAACCTCCCTGTTCCTGTTCGTTCGCTGGGGGCTGAGGGTACGGCTCAGAGGACGACAGGGGCGGGGAGAGGTGCGACGCTGACTGCACAGGACAGAGTCCCAGAAACCTGTAATACACAGACACAGAGAGGCAAACATTAACTAACCTTAAGTTAGATATATACATCTCCATGGACAATTCAAGGTTCCCAGAAAGAGAATTTCCTCAGACAGCAACTGGGATCAAAAGTCTTAACAGATCAGTTAAAGAAAAGACTCAGCTGGTTTTTTTTTTTACCAAAGGTTCAGATCTTTCCTCAAAGATTTCCTAAGTTTTCTCCTCGCCTGTCATTTTGCTTGGTTGCGTCTTGCTTGATAGCAGAAGTGCGGTGAGTTCAGCTCTGTGCCTCTTGGCTGACACACAACCAGAGACACAAAGAGGGAGTCGCCCATGCTAATCACAGAGTGGGAGGGAACTAAACACACCACACAGCACTCAGTTCCCGTTCCTCCACTCCCTCTGCCTCCTCTGTTTTCCTCTTTTACTTCTACATGTTGCTGTATTTCCCTGTAGCTCCCCTAGCTGAGTATTTAAGGATACTATCTACTATTGATTAATCTATTTCTATCTACAAACCTTATTTATATCATTTTCCACATGTCTTGACAGTGCAAGTGTCCAATAACAGTGGAGGACATGTACTCTCACTGTGACGTTCTTTTCCACTGAATCCTCCCATTGTTTTCGGCTATTTGGCAAGACAGTTCTCATGCTCATGCTTCACATATTCTTTATTTAAAATAATAATAATTTATATTTTATTGTTGTTTTTTTAGAGATGAGAGCAGTAATGCCTTAACACCTTCACCGCCTGTCTCTCTAACATGCTCAGCTCTAGTAGCCAAGCATAAATAGGAAGTTAGAAATATAGTGACACGATTAAACCAAACTGAAATGAACAAGCAACCAATAACGCCACTTTAACATATCTATGAATATTCGTTCGGGCTAAAAATGGAATTGTTAACTTACATTATCGGGGCATTAAAGAAGCAGGGTCCAGCTGATAAGCAGTTTCATATGTCTTTTAATATCTCGGTGTCTGGAGACTGAAATCTGCCTATGGTATTCTTACTGGTCCATGTGAGCAATGACCACCTGACACCGCAGTCAAGACTGAAGCAGGCAACTCACTCCAAATAGCACATTTAATACTGACTGACCTCACTATAAGACACTCTGACAAAACACAAAAGAGGAGTGCTGCTCACTTTGATTTATGTTAATATTTATATGTGATAGTCAAATAAAAATTGACAGATAAGAGATTTTGTTTATAACCAACGCAATAAAGTTGTGTAATTTATAAGGCCAGTAAAGCTCACATGATAAATGTGTACAACAACTGAGTCATGTCATACTCAACATTCTGCTGCTCTGAGTAATGTTTTTATTTAACACAACTGCTTGTTCTTCTCCACTAATCAATTCCAGTCACTATTTTGTTGTTGTTCGAGTTACTGTCAGCAGAACTTGCTACTTTCTGCAGATTTTTCAAAGCAAAAGCCTGCTAGGAACAGGAGAGATTGTGCACTTTGAGATAGGCGGGCAAAACAACTGCAAAATGAGTGAAAACAATATTTCAGTTTGAGTTCAGATCAAGTAGCACATGAGTCTGTTGTACTGATAAGTTACATTAAACCAGGGTGCGAATTATACAGTGATAACCTGGGGGGGGGGGGGTCCAAAAGAAAACCCAGTACAGCACAGACACGGGCATCAGTGAACTAAAATCTTACATTGCTTACAATATCCTTGCCTATTTGACTAATGTCATCAGTCTGTAGAAATGATAGGGTGGGCTCTCAGCAGACAGCTCATTTTAAGTGAAAGAAATGCTAATTACGAATCTCTGAAGGTAGGAAAGTTAAGTGTATTAAAGCAGCTAGATAGTTAACTACTGACATTAACCTGCTGCGTCTCTATTAGCGTCTGATGCACTGGACTGGAGCAGCTGCGCTGCGAGTGACGCAGACAGACAAGACGTTCAACTAACCTCGATGTTAGGAAATGCTAAGGTTCATTTTAGGGGTGTCTGAAATCGTATTTCAAGATTCTTGAATATAAGGCATGTGTATGGAAAATATATTGTAATATTTACAATTACAGGTAAGAAAGCCCTGTCTGAACTGTTGGTTTTGCCTCTTTTGGGGGGGTCCAAGCTTTAACTAGGGGGGTCAGACCCCCCCAATCCCCCCCTAATTAAAATCATGCATTATACAGACAAGACAACATGTTTAACAGGATTAAAAACAAATAGCATCAAAAGCGAATTAAAATTAGTGATGTGCGATACCACTTAATTCCTATCCGATCCAATACCAAGTAATATCCTTGCTGGTATTTCCGATACCGATACTTTTTACAGATTTTATTTCTAGTTTAATGTGACCTCCCCTCTCCCGTTTCTGTATTTATGAGAGAAATAAGGAGAAGGCTGTAGCCTTACCAATTCAAAATAATAGCTGCATAATGACAAGACATCAAACTACTGTCATATTCTTTGATTATAATAAAAATATCCTGCTCAGAACTGCCGCTTCATAACATCATCCTATTATTTTGACTTAATCTCAGATGTTTAGCGAAGTTTGCAGTGTTGCCAAAGTTTTTCACTGTCTTTGTGCACACACATCACACACAGTGTCATTATTACCTTCACAGCTAAAATAGTACTCATAATTACTACATATGGCTGGGGAAAATAGAAATAAACAGAAATAGAAATAAAGGCATCTATCCAAATTTTTTTGTAAATGCTAACATTTGAATGCTAACATGCTCACAATGACAGTGCTAAATTGCTGACGTTGTGCAGGTTTAGCATGCTCACAATCTTAATAGCATGTAAGCATGCTAACATTTGCTAATTTGCAGTAAACACAAAGTACAGCTGAAGCAGATGGGAATGTCGTTTGTTTTGCAGTTATTCTGTAAACAAATCAAATAAAAAATTTTATTTTCAAATGTTGACCTGAAGATGGCGCTAAAAATGCCCTTACGATATGTCAGTCTGGATCTAATTGTCAGTCTGGATCACTGAAGTCATGCTGTTAGCTTGGCTACAAATACCAGTTGAATCCTACCCTCACGAGAAATATCCATCATTGACAGAATTTGTATGATCAACAACAGCAGTTCATAAGTAAAATGTGCCTAATGCTAAAAACATGCCTTTCTTGCATAACACCACCCTCCATGCGTGGCCTCAGGGAAGGCAAATCAGCTGCAATGTCACTGGCATAAATGTTTGAAGCAATTTTCCAACATGTGTTTCTGTTTCACATGTGCGTGCTCACATTCAACAACATAAAAGAAGGCAGTCTCCCGTCTGTCTTTAAATAGAAATGGGGAGGGGAGAAAGGGAGTCTTCCTTAATGACTACACAAGTTAGCTAAAAGAGGCTGTTCAACTGTTTGAACAGCAATGCACACCCACTTCCATTCACAGGAATGCCAGCATGCATATACATTAGCAGCGTTTAGCACAGCACCATGTTTGTAAGTAGCTATGACACTGTTTATTTCACATGTTAGGAAGCACTCATACTCAAAGCCTTGTGTGTTATCATATATGTCTTAATTTTGTGTGCAGTGTGTTTTTACACACTGCACAGCCCACAGTATCTTTCCACTTGCCACTCCCTTCACCCCCACACTAAGCACTGAGCTATGTCGTTGGCTTCCAACCTAGGAAGCTGACTCATTGCAATTTCAAAGCAGCTCAGCCTAGAATAACTTGACAGACTTGACAGAAACCAGAAGTAAATGGTCAGTGTGAATGGAACAAGAAAAATAAAAACTACCTTTGCAAATAAATACTGGCTGTTCTATCTCTATTTGCCTGCCCGTGAGTGCTACACCTGCTGTAACATACACCCTGGCAACGCTAGGTTGAAGACAATGTGGTGTAATAAAGTACAACAGGCTACTGGTGTTTTATCGTTGAGGTTCAATCTTGTAAACTTTATCCAAAAACCTTTTTCCAAAGCATACGATATGTTTTACAGCCGTTCGTTTCAGCTCATACCTTTACAGTATGAAAACCAACTTGTGTACACATTGAGCGTTTACTATGCAAATGCCTTTGTCATACATTTTCATACTTTCTCTTTATGTCAAAGTTCTGGCATTGTTGTTCAGTAACCTTATTAAAAACAGTAACACATCTGAGAGAAGAGATGGTTTAAAAAGGTTTTCCCTTGGTGGAAAGTTCAAAGTCATGCTGACATTTACTGTTAAAGTGTCACAGTTAGCAAGCATGATAACAGGGAACATGAGGAGTTGGACCAATATGCAGACTCAGAGGCAAAGAAGGTGCAGTTCAATTATTTAACGGCACAAGTCAGAGTACAAGAGGATAATGGGGATGGTGAGGCAGGCAAAGGTCAAAACCCAAGGCAGTTCAAATCAGGGAGCAGGCAAAAAATCCAAAATCTAAGGTCCAAGAAGATAAAGAAAAGATCCAGACGTGAAGAGAACAAATACAAGGTAAGGATGAGGATGAACTGGCACTGAGACAAAGGAACACACAGACTAAATACACAAGTGAAGAGAAGATAACAATAATAATAAATCAGGGTGGGGCAGACAATCAAACAGGCAGGAAAACACACAAAGGCAGGAAAGGAACTTTACCAATAAACAGAAGGATAGGTCAGTATTTCCAAATAGTCCACTAACAGAAACATCACATTCTTAAGCTACAGTATGTTGTTAGGAAATCAACCCTATAAGACAAATATGGAAGCGTGGATTTTTTTAATAATTAAAAAGGCTGATTAGCAGACCACTGTTCAATGTGCACCAGAGACATTCCAGTATTGGAGGACATTTTCTGTCCCACCCATTACATTTCTAATAATCCATGTGCAAAATACTAAAACATGCACTTGTGGTGTAAATTAAATCCCAAGACAAACTGTAAATAAGTGGCTCAAAAATATTATTTAAAATACCAAATAGCCCCCAAGCACCCCATAAAATAGCATTTTTCTCATGTCCCACCTTCTTGATGACTAATTTGGATGTCAAATATAACAGTTAAAGTGTGATTTTGTTGATATTTGTCTCTTGCACTTATTAAAAAAATTCAAACATCGGCAAATTTTAAAAAGTAGTAAATATGCACAGAAGTTGTGTCCTACAACATGGGCGCAACTCTGTTACAGAAACCTATTTAGCCTGGCAGAGGAACTGATAAAACAGTGAGTCACATGACACAGCGGGAATGACATCACCAAGTCGTTTGCTAACACCATGGGTAGACCAATTCATTTCAGCGTTTTCTTTCTTAATTTATATTACTAGGTTTGTCATGTTAATTTTAATAGGTTAGTGTGCATTTCAATTTTTTTATTGATTTCTACAGACTTCATGCACACCACTGAGTGCTGCAGAAAAGTTATCATGCCAGGCGGGATGCTGATGAACAGAGGTGACAGCAGAAATTTAAGTGGTGGAAAGACGTAGAAACAACAGAAGAAGAAAAGGCAAAATGATTGCAGTGTGAGAGCAGTGTGCCCAATGAAAAAAGTGGAAAGAGGCTCATAAGAGGAGTAATGCCAGGACAATAACTACTTGAAAGATTAAACACCCAGTCAGGCCAGAATCTCCAGTCAGCTCTCAACCTGGGACTACAAGGCCAGGACAGAAGTTTAGGTTATTGAGGAATACAAGTACCTGTAAGCCTGAAATGGAAACTGACTGTATCTCTATCTGTATCTAAAAAACTTCAGCATACCTGTGAAATTCTGGTCCAAATCTACAGGCTACTTTTTATTACAGTGGACATATTGTCTGTGACAATCAAGTGAAGACTTAACTTTGCCAAAACCAAAGAAGATGCAAGATCTAAGATGTTAGTGCTGTTTGTTACACCTTCTTTATTTGTATTTATCTACAATTAATTACTGGGCAACTACCCTCAAGTAAGTTGCTACTTTGAAATCAATAATGGTGTGTGGCCCACTCTGGATCTGGGGGTCTGTGGACTCTTGCTCATTTCTGGGGCGGATGGTGTGTCCCTGGGACTGGGGGCCCGTTGTCTCCTCTCCCAGCCAGGGCCCTCTTCGGCAGGGGTGGGGTTCCCGCTGCTTCCCCCCTGCCGGCTTTCACAGGGGGGGGGCATTCGGGAGTCCCTGGGGCACATGGCCGGTGTTGTCGGGGTGGGTTTTGGCCCTCTTCCTTAGGGACAGCTGACTGGGGGGGGGGGCTCCCACGTTATCGCTCCCTGGCAGCGGGGAGCTCCCCAGTTCGGCTCTCTGCTGTTCTCCATCGGGGCGGGGCGCAGCTCTCCCCGGGACTTGTGGTCTGGGGTCCTTTACGCTTTGGTGGGTCGCGGTGTGCCCTGGCTACTGGGGGTGGGGGTCTCTGGGCGCGGCGCAGATCAGTCCGGTTGCGGTTCGGAGGGCTGCGATGGGATTGTAGGGCGATTGTCGATGCATCTTGATGCATTTTTCTTTTCTGTGCAGGGTCTCTGGATGGCTGCTGGGCATTAGTTTGTGCGTTGCAGTCCGGGGGAGGAATTTCCTCGTTGGCTTGGAGGGACCGGTTTGCGTCCCTGGTTTGCTTTGTTGGCCAGATCCATGCTTCCTCATTTCTCTGTCAGCCGGCTGTCGGACTCCTCTGGAGACTGAAGTATAAAGTTAGTTTTCGGGATGTGCAGTGAGGGTGCAGGGCTGTGCTCCAGTTTATTCTGGGCTTGTGCCTGGAATTAATCAGCCCTTGACGGGTGGGTGGGTTGGTGGCGACGTGCAGCTGGGCTAGTTGATTTTGCCTCGTTGCTGGTTTGGCCGGCGTTGCACGGCAGCCTGGGGGCGTGCTGTGCATGGGGAATGTTTGCTGGCGCGGGCAGATTTCATTATTCCGGCGGCTGGGGGGAGGCGGACTTTTATTGGTGGGTTCACGGTGGCCTGCATGGCGCGTTTGCTGCCGGCCTGGGACTTGCTGCTTGTTCTTTTCTCCGCTGGCTTTCCGCGTTGTGTTCTGCCGTCTGCTCGCTCGCTTGACCTCGCGCGCAGGATACACGGGGGGCTGCCAGGCATTGGGTGTCGCCGTGCTCGTACAATGTGTGGGTTGGGCTCGTCACTTGTGCATTGATGTTGATGATTGTGTGGCGGTTTGGTTGTGCGCTCTGCGGTGGTGGGATGACGCTGGTCTCTGTTGTGTGCGCGCCGCGGTCGGTCTGGGCGCTGCTCTTCCGCGGGTTCCACATTTTGCGTTCAGTCGGCATTGTGTTGTCGTGTGTTGTTTTTTTGTTTGTGTTTGTTTGTTGTTGCTATTTCTCCACCTCAAGCCCCCCTCCCAGTTCTCAGCTGGCCTCATTAACAAGGCCCGGGTCCCCCACTGACACTCCTCCCTTTCAAATAATACAATCGTCTCTGCACATGTAAACATAACTTCATTTCATATCATGCACGAACCTGGCACATTGCACATATTTGTAAGTAAGCAAACAACAGAGCAGGCTGTAAAACTTGCAAAACCACCACTATGATAATTTAAGACGTGTGTTAATACAGATTTTCAATAAAGTAATGAGGCTACCTGCACCAAGCTGAGCGACCTCCTCCAGGTCTTTCTGTGTCTTAGCAGATGCAATGGCCTCTGGGAGTTTGAGTGTGGAAGGCAGGACATCCCTAGATCAGTGAAAAGACAATGCCACAGAAAATAAATACAACAAATATAAGAAAATATTAAAACATGAAGCAAAGAAGGAGCTCCGGTAATCAAATGAAATGCCTCTGAGTTGAGTTCTGAAACTTAAAATGCTGATCTATCTGTGTACCTTTAATGTACTTGACAATAGCAAGTTAGTGATTCGGTCTCATCAATGCAGTTCAATGTTCATTGCTTTATGATCGGGGTTATAACTGTCCTTATTTGACAGTGATGCCCCCAAATAAAAGGGATAATAAAAGTTTGGTTGGCAAAGCAAAATCCAAACACTGACATACAAAGAAGTGAAAACAGTTTCCGTCATCATTAATACAAACATGCTGACAAACCCTTTGTTTCCATTACAAAGCCATAAGATATGGAACTCCAGACTTAAACAGACATGTTGGGATTGAGAATGTTCAGCTCAAAAAATCTAATCTACATTTGTAAAATTTTAGGAGGCCTGTCTGATGTGCTAGTTGAATCCAGTGTTGCTTGCAGCACAAATTCCCTCTATTTCCTGTGTCTGTTGTTTTAAGTCCAGTGTCTGTCTGGGTCTCCCGAGCTGGCACGAGCTAAAACAAGAAGTGAGAGCCTCGGGCACTCAGAACTGACTGCTTACTCAACAAACATTATTTTCATCCACGGTGTTTCCATCCTCGAATCACACTCTCATCACGGAGCAAAACACAGATGGGTGGACAGAAAAACATACTTTGGTTGTTTACCTGCTAATACAGTAGAAAGCCACCAGGCGGAACAGATCTGCAAAGCTGATCCCAGATCCCTCAAGAGAAAAGGCTGCAAAAGGAAATATAGAGATTAAATCCCAACTGATAGACTGAAACTCACTTAGATGTAGTTGCTTAGATTTGCATTTGGAACATTTGTTCTGTCCATTATGTCCAGCTTTGCCAGCATTTAATTCTTGACAAGGAAGCTTTACGTCTTTGTAACCTGTGCCAAAGGACTAAGCAGAACTATGTCTGTTAAAGCCTGAGACTCCCCCAGCTTTGTGTCAGGTCAAAACTTTTTTATACAACGCAAGTTGACAAGTTAGCTACAGTGTTACTGGAGAACTGACAAGTGGACAGTTCAAATACAGAGTGGGGATGCTTAATATGGACCCTAGTGAAGACAGGGATAGCTATTAGAGGCACATGCCTTTGGTGTGAGAGACCCGGGTTTAAATCCACTGTGGGACACCATTGTGTCCCTGAGCAAGACACTTAACTCCTAGTTGCTTCAGAGGCGTGCCTCTGACATATAGAGCAATTGTAAGCCGCTTTGGATAAAAGCGTCAGCTAAATAAATAAATGTAAATAACAAATGAGAAAAATACTGTTCATGGATTGCCAGTAACTTTGGTTCAAAGATTAGTACCAGGGTTTAAACCAGCAGCGGATTGCCAGAATGGGCCTGACCATTTGTTTTGGGGTGGGCCAGTCAGATTAATAATAGTCAGTGTTTCGCCCACATAGGCTTTACTTGGGCGGGCAGCCCAAGAATATTAACAGTCACGTCACAGTCAAGTATATTTGGTGACCTATTTCAGCCTTTTGTAGAGAAACACAGAGAGCCATCTATTAGGTTATAAGACTCCGACACGGCAGATATTTTACAAGCACCGGGTAAAGAACAGGGAACACACCAGTGCAAATGTCACTCGGTAACCTGCAGCAATGGTTTCAGTTTCGATAGGCTTCCTCATTAACAAGCTTCCTCCGCATGCGGCTGAAAATAGAAATGCGGCTGGAAATCGCGACTGTGATTTCGGCCACTTTGTAAAACCTACCCCGCTGCTGTCGGAGAACGTAAACACAGCACACAAATACAGGAAGAGAGAAACAGAAAGTGGCCGGGCAAGACGCTGTGTTTGCAGCAGAGGTGTAGGTGTGTGCAAGTGTGGGGAAATGAGAACTGAAGGGAAAGAGAGCAGATTCAAGTGGGCTAGTGAGTAAACATTAAAATAAAGGTGGAGAATGAAATAGAATTAAAAATGTTAAATAAGAAATAACCTAAGCTACTAGAAATAGACATATACTGTCATTCTGAACATGCATAAACTTTTTTTTTTTTTACAGGTTAA
The DNA here is from genome assembly GCF_021292245.1 of Micropterus dolomieu. Classification (NCBI taxonomy): domain Eukaryota; kingdom Metazoa; phylum Chordata; class Actinopteri; order Centrarchiformes; family Centrarchidae; genus Micropterus; species Micropterus dolomieu. Next base: position 29,109,081 of record NC_060153.1, read on the forward strand.
CAGTGCATAAGACGGGGTTATATTGCTTTTCACAAGTTCACTGTGGTATACTACTACTACTACTACTACTACTACTACTACTACTAATAATAATAATAATAATAATGAATAATAAGAATTTCGCCCAGTTAGCAATGGCCAGCATGGTCCCAAGATGGGCTGACCGACCCGATCAGAGGTTACTCAAATTGGGACATTCAGTCAAAAGTAGTGGTGGGAAGAAAACAGTGACACACAAATGTACTTTGGGTTTGTAATGAACTCTGCAGTAGAGAATGACAGCAACAGCAGACAGACAGCAGACAGACGGTACAACATACTCAGATGGAGAGATCTGTTGTTTTTAACTGGGTAAATTTGCTATAAACATGTGCTCTTTAAAGACTATTAAGCCTTGTTAGCCAGTCACATACATTTAATGTTACAAATCTGTTACACACGGTACTGCTTATATTATATCAACATCTCTGCACAAATAGAAGTAGTGAACGCGTGTGTTCGTGAGTGGGGATGCGTGGTAATGTGGGCTGGTGTGGCTACAGTTGTCCAAGTCTGCCCCTGGTTTAAACCCATCAAGTTATTCCTACAATGCTCTTTACTGTACAGTACCAATACCCTTGCTTTATGTTGTAGACTCTAGGCTCTCTGATATGCGTTTGCTGCAGTCTTTCAGTTTTTAGTTTCTACATACAGCCAAATATAAAGATATCATTTAACCTTCCAAATGTAATATTTACACAAACAATGCGCACGCTAATGAAAAACGTGATTTAAGAAGGATGGGTAATTTGTATATTTTTAATAAAACCGTTCAAACTGTTTATGCACAAGGCTAACTTAATATAGCAGACTGTGCTGTATGAGAAGCCAACTGAGAAGAAGCTGACCCACATCTTAAGGCCAAACCTGACTCAAGTCCCACATTCAGTGTCAGGTAACAGTGCAACCAATCATGTGACCATAACAAAATGCAGTCACAGTTGGCGCTAGACATTTACTGAACGAGTGGGCCACTCACACACACTTCTCTTTTGCGTTTTGGTTTATCTTTGTACACAGTATGTGGAGGCAGACGGGAAATGACATCCTGATCTCTGTGACCCAGAGTACAGTGTGACCGCAGGGACTGTGGTTCAACAAAATAATATTCTGCAGACCAAAGGAAACTGAAAGACCATCTTACCTATCACTTAGACTATTATTATTATTATTAACTTGTGAGTCAACATGGATTTACCTTCTTCGAAAATACATGGCTAACTAAAATGTTCTTATTTAGCCTATTCTGTTCAGTACCAGACCACAGCACTATGCAAAACTGCCAATGAATTTTTTTCATTTCAAATCATTTTGGAATCAATATTCACGATTGATCTATCGGACAGTATCTTAATACTTATATCCTAATGTGATTATCTCCACCCACCCAGCACTCCAGGTATAGATAAAACAAATCTTACTGTACTGGCTCTCTCTAACAGGGAAGTGGCTGATGGGAGCCCCAGATTGATCCTCCTTCAGACGCATAGACAGAACCTTTCTTTGCAGAGTGGCTGACTTCCTGACTAGGAACACCTGCACCACAGAGTAAGAAGCCATGAAATATAATACAGTATTCAAAGGACACACGTTAAACATTTGTATCCCAGGATGGTAACCCCTCACCCCTGGCGGCTGTTTGAGCAGAATGCGACTGGCCTCCTCTTCACTGACTGCTAGCAGCAGCCACACCGGGTGGGTTTGAGTCAGCCTGTCCAAGACGCTCATCCTCCTCCGCAGGGAGTCGTACCCAGAATCCCTTTCACCCCCCACCCCACTACAGTGAGGGGACTGCAGATAAACACCACTCACTTCACTCTCCAGCCTGGCAGAGAGAGAGAGAGAGAGAGAGACACACACACAGAGAAAGACAGAGAGTGAAGCACTTTTGCCACCTGCTGGTGAAAATGAGCATCAACGTGTCATAGCATCTACAAATGTTGAAGGAAATCAGATTTAGCATAATGCAAAACAATGCAGAACACGCTGATGGCAATACATGACCTGCATCGTCAAGATAACATTTCAAGATATTATCTGAAATTAATAACAAAACTAGTGATATTGAGTAGTCAAGTTTTGAACAAGGGGGTAAGAAGATTTGTGGAAAACAGTCTTACCCCTGTAGCTTTATAGGCTCCTTGGCAACTGTTGGAGAGGTCTGGCCCATCTCTTTCTTCAGCTCCCCAATCTCCAACGCAAATGTGTCAATCAGCTGGAAGAATATAGAATGAGAGGCTTTGACTGATGAGGAAAGATAAGAGGGAGGGGGCAGGAGTAAACGAAACCAACAGTATTGCTCAAACGGATGAGCTGCGCTGGTCACATCTAGGACAAAGGGCAGGGAAACAATTAGTCATTTTTCCTGTGTTGACCAGATTTACTATAGGCAGGAAACATGGCGACAAAGAGTTGTCCAAAAAAACAAAAAAGGCCCCCATAAGCATCCAGAGTGAGCCGAAAAATGTTCCAAAGATGTCCTGCAGAGAAGCACACAAGACTTTGCGCAATGTGTCCCAACTGAAAAAGCAATTTCCATAGCAAACAGCGTGTAAACAACTGGATACATCTGGGCAGGAAGGCTTGTAAGATCGCATCTCCCATGTCACGAAGGACTATTTTCAGGTCAACTGATATAAGAGTTGTATTTAGTTTTAGCCCACTACTATTCTGGTCATCAGATCGTGATAACACAGATATGGAAGGTGTTTTACTCCTACTTAAAAAACACTTGCGTGGTTGGCTGCCCATTCGCCTTGATCACCCCCCCCCCCGGGTTTTTTCAACCCGTGTCCACATTCCTGCATTCCACATTTTAGAGCACTCCCAGGGATTCAGAGCCTCAAACATATCTGAGCAGATGTTGAAATTCTGGTGCTTTACACTGATTATCTGTGTCAAACAGTTCAAACAAGATGGCTTCCATGGACCATTTACGTATTTCATTGAGGCATCTGGCCACAAAGCACAATATCATTTAAAGAAGAGTTTCTGCTTCCAGTATACATTTCAACCAGTAGGAGGCATACTTTCCCAAACTTTCCTCTGACCGGCTGGGCTTCGGGCCAGACCACAGTCACCACAGTCCCCTCTAATTCCCCCCCCCTCGCAGGACTAAGCGGAGCCAGCTCTGTTAAAGCCTCACACTCCCCCGGCTTTGTCTCAGGTCAAAACTTTATTATAAAACATGAGTTGACAAGTTAGCGCTCCAGTAACACTGCAGCTAACACACAGACAGTTCAAACACAGACTGGGGATGCTCAATTTGAACCTTAGTGAAGACAGGGATATCTGTATTGGAGGAACAGCCAGCGCTCGCACACAGCAAGGCGTCATGTTTCCTGTGAAAAGCTGTGAGAATCCTATAACCAGATGCTACAGACGTGTCCGTTTAAACTCCTGAACTAGTACTGCTAGACTATGGTTGCATCCCAGAGAAGGAAACATTTGAAACATTCTCTCCTTTCAGCCCCCTCAAGCAACCAAGAAGGATCACACAAGCTATGTCAGAGAATAGGTTTGGGTTACGAAGTGATAACTTCATTGTACCATTCTGAACAAAACGTTTTACAGTGAAATTTAAGCAGCTGGACTTCCACGAGTCAGGTTCAGGGGACAGAGCCCAGATTGGATTACCAACCAGGTAAACTGTGTGTCTACTGTTATGTAATTATGTCATTAATTTGTTAAATTAAAACATTTGTCTGAGAATATGCACAGTGAAGCATAGTATCGACTGTCCTGCTTTTTTACCTTATCTTTAGGTGTCCTTGCATCAAAAATCTACTTTTAGGTACTTCATAATTTCAGTTTTGTGCTTACACGTTGAAAAATCCCAAATTAATTTAGGTTTAATCGAATTACTATGCAGCATTTCTTCACCATTTGGTTGTTAAAGAAAGTGTAGTACAACAAACTCATGAACTTTATTCAACTAAGGATACTACAGTAGCTTCACCATGAAGTTATTTAAATAACTTTACTTAATATATATGAAATAAAAAGGATGTGGAAATGAGGATGCGGTATTTACATAGTTTCATTAGTCAACTGAGAAACTGACATTACTAGTTGTACGTGATGAACCAGCCTGACCACATACAGTATGGCGCATTACATTTATGATGAATAAATTTCTTTCGTTCACCAGGTGACTAGATTGAAACGTCACACGTTCAGCAGGAAACTGTGTGCACATACACACTGTGCTTCCAACGTTTGGTATCACTTGTTAATAATAGCTATTTGCAACATAGATAAAACTGTATAATTCAGACACCAAATGTATTATTTTACATTTTAAATTACTTAAAACTTTCGTTCAGTCAATGTTTTTTCAGTGTTGCATGACAGGAGAATCCCGTTTCCCCTTAAAAAACCTTTCAAATTAGACTTTGTTTTCCAGTCCAGAAAAGCATAAGTGCCCCTAGATCATTACTGAACCACAACGGTGCAATTAGTCTCTGAATATTTTTGGAACCCATTTTTCTTTGGGCCTTCTGTAGTCTACTCAGTGGTTGGATTGTGATTTGTCAGTCCATATTATGTTTGGCTAATATTCTGTGACCCAGTTCCAATAGTGCTAACCCTGGACTAAACTTCTATTTCTATTTTGAAGTTTTAAGAATAACTCTGCTAAAGCAACATGCCTGTTAATTGTGCCTGTGCGATTAGAGGGGGGGGGGGATGAGGGGAGATGCCATCCCACCTGTTAGCAAAATGACCCCTTGTTAACTTACCCCACCCCCCACCGCCATCTCTTAGTAGCAGAGAGAGAGCAGGGGCGGAAGGCTTGTGAGCTGAATATGTTAGTCCTTAATTTGACTGAGGTTTGTGCAAGTTAGAGTCTACGGCCCCAACCATGGCTCTGAAATACCAGCAGCCTAACTGTGCTGGCTGTCTGTGGTGGTGCTGAATTAGTAGACTGATTTGTATTTGCATCCTTTTCTCTCGTCCTTCTGTCCGTTTCGCTTTGTCTATAATATTCTCTAAACTGTTAACTATTAATGTCAACTGCTTATAGGCATTATTGCACACTTTACACTGAAACAGGAATCGGTTCCTATTTAAAGGATAATTCTGGTGTTTTTAAACCTGGGCCCTACTTTCACATATTTTGGTGTCAAAATGAAGGTTTTGCAATCCGTGCAGTAGATGGCTCTTTGCGAGAGCGTTGTTGCAGGAAGACGATGGTGGAAACGTGAGTCAGAGTTGGAGAGAGGAGTTTGTTGTTTGTTGGAGTAATAAAATCTTGCAAGCAGTTCCTCCATGTACACAGCAAACTCCTCTCCTTCGTTCATCTCCCTCCCCCCAGATTTCAGAGCAAGACTTGTCCTTGAGCGAGACTTCTGTTTCCTGTTACAAACAAAGGATGTGACCGGGAGTCACTGGTAGGGATCCTGTCCATGAGGTTGTCAGACACCTGGTTTAACAGTCATATTGTGTGGCTGCTGGCTGAAGCAATCTACTGCACAAATTACAAACCTTTTTGTACCTACTAGTCATTTCGACACCAAAATATAGGCCCAGCTTAAAAAAATACCAAAGTTATTCTTCTCTGCAGATTTTCATGCTAAGCTTCCCATTTCGTTTAACACTGACTGGTGAGTTCATATACTCTGAACCATTGTACAGCATGTAAAAAACATTACTTTCCCTTCATACAAAATAACATTTATTTTTTAAAGACAATGTTCCACAACCTAAAAGCATGAAACACCATTCCTCCCAGTCATCTGATACTGAATCAAGTTCTTTTGGCAGACGATTCCAAGCTTTTGAACAGCAGTGTATATACTTCCCTTATTCTACCACGGTATCTCTGTAGCTCTTTAAAGCTCAGGTAAAACTAGAGCTGCATGATTTAGGGAAAAAATTCAATAGCGATTTTTCTGCCAGATATTGTGATTTTTTAAATTATTATTGTTATTGAAGTTTTGCTAAAGTTCAATATTCTATTAGTCTATCTATAATCTATTTTTGAGGTAAGCCGCGTCAAAATAAAAAACCTTTTGAAGACTCCCGATCGTACATCAACAATAAACACAGTAAAAAGAGACAAAAAAAAATAAACAATGTATCTGCGTAGCCTACTTAACCATGGTAGAAGCACAAGAATCAAGTACATCTGAACAAATAAGCAAATAAGCAAAATCAGACAGGCAAAACGCTCTTATTCTGAAATGCTTCGTGTGGATATGTAACGTTAGCCCGTGTGGACTCACAGAGAGCTCTTATCCGTAGTTGAAGCACACAAAATGACAAATTAACAACACGTTAACAACGTGTAGGCTAAACGCCGGACAAAATCGAGTTGTTTGGCTGGCGCCATTATCACAACTTTTCCTCTAGTTTCATTTGTAAAATGTTTGTAAAAAGTTTCGTTGTTGTAAAATGTACACGCCCTGTGCCCGCTCTGTGGGGTTGTGGGGTGGCAGGGTATAGTATTGTATTTTGTTAACAGGTCGTTAACTAGAAATTCAATATGCTTGTTTTTCATGATTCCTCCTAACTGGATTGATTCGACAAAGAAGTAATCTTATTTTTATTTATGGTTAGCTAAGCTAAGCTAATCATACAGAATTTCCATACTTTTGGGATGTTCTCACAATCAACGAACAGGTGCTCTGTGAAAAAAGCACTTTTCCTTACCTATAAGTCCCTGGTCATTTCACTCAGTTAGGAACCTTTCTAAGCAAAAAAAAGACAATTAACCGCAGCCAGGGGTTGCAGATAGAGTGTGAGGAACCCAGCTGCTCATTTTTGCCCCAGGGCCTCATGAAGAGTTATTAATCCAGCCATGGAAGGAAGGTGAAAGATAGTTACTACCTTCTACAAAGAGACAGGCAGTGAATTATATGAATGAAAATGGGGGAAAAGGGCCAGAGGAGAAAACATGGGAAATTCTTAAGCTATAAATCCAGGTCCGTGAACACAAGAGTTGCTCAGTGACTGGCTGTGGGCAGAGTGCCTTGTGGAGATCTAATAGTGGCGCCCATGCAGGCCTTATTTCACACTGCTGACTTTTAGAGGGAATTACTGATATCCAGGAATGCACTCAGCAAAAAAGTCTGGTTTCAGTGACTTTTATGAACCTCCCCCACTTCATTCATCTGGTTTGTTTCTACTCTTTTCTTCACTCTGCACAACACATGGACAGACTGAAGCAGCGAGGCAGATGTCATGCACAGACACACACAAGATGGTTTATTTATTCGGCTCCTTTAAGATGGTGTGTGCATATATGTGTGTGTGTGTGTGTGTGTGTGTGTGTGTGTGTGTGTGTGTGTGTGTGTGTGTGTGTGTGTGTGTGTGTGTGTATATAGAGGTAAGTGATTCTCTGCATGGACTGCAGTTGAAGCCATGGATGGAGTCAATAGGAAACTATGAGTTTGGTTTTGACACACAGACACATACAGAGAGCACTTTCACAGGATTAGTAAGGATGGAAAAAACTGCAAACGAAATTAAAAGGGAGACAATTTTCAGTGTTTGTTGATCCTGGTCTAAAACGTTTTTAGCCTTGAAAATGGGTTTTATTTATTCATCTGCACAGGACACTGGATTTGCCAAACAACCTGAATGAACTAAGAAGAGGCAGCCAGGTGAAAGCTGTGAACTGTGAGACAGATTTTAAATAAAAGTAAGAAGTGCTGCTCATTTTTTAGTCTGAAAATGGAAAATGGATTGTGACCACATTGAAAAAAATATAACTGCCACATATACTGATAAAAGAAAACAATTTAAATAAGGAAGTAAAACAACATAATATTTTGCCTGCAGAATATTCAGTATATCAGTATTTGTAACCACAAATATTACTGGGACACTACAGAAAACTGCAGATGAACATTTAATATCCAGGACTTCACGTCAACTACACTGTAAGAGGATCTCTGTGAACTACAAATGAAAACAATAGAATTTGTTATATTTCATTGGATTTTGAACTAGCTTTTGGACAGACGTGTAGTTACTAGGTTTTGTGGATCAGCCTGATGCAGCTGATTCACCGAGCTGTTTGTTGTGTTTGGAACAGGGAAAAACTCACACAGTGCTGAGTCAGCCTTTCCCAGAGAAAAACATTTGGCACACAGGAAGTGATGTGTTGAGATCTTTGAACAACCAGTCAGTCGCAAACCTTAAAGAAGCTCCCGGTCCTGTCCGTGAGGCCGCTGAGAGGACTCCCGGGTGGCGTGCTGGAGGCCATGTTGTCTTCCTGTCCACTGGGTAACTCGCACGCCTGGTTGTGTGTTTACGTCTTGGACGGCGCCTGCAGTGGCAGCAGCTCTGTGGGTCAAAAACACACTTCAGTCCAGACATTTCAGCTGTGGTGAAACCAGAGGAAATTCCTGCTTTGGCCACAGCCAGTATTATAGAGGTGCTGGTCTGCTCGAATGCAATCCTCAGCTTATTTTTGGCCTGAACTGCTGTCTCTCATTACCTGTGCCTCCTGTTTTCTCACTCTCTCACATTTTCACTCCCCTTTTTCCCCTAAATTTTGTTCCCATGCCGTCATACATACATAATTAATTTTCCATCTTGGAGAGCCTCGGTTCCAGCACAGCTGCCCTTCTTTCACACCATAACACAAAGTTTTTGTGCTTCAGAGAAACTACACTGAGTTAAGTCTGGTGGTATTTAATTGATTTGAACAAGCACAGACATCTTTCTATACTCAGATTCTGTTTCCCTTTAATTATCTTTGTCTTCAGTTTCTCTCTCTGTGGAGGACTTGTCTTTGTCCCGTCCGCTGCCTCTTTCAGTCTCACTCTCTTCCCCCGTTATCTCTAGCCAGGATACATTTATTAGGCCGGCCCTTCCCTTCCTGGAAGAGGCTCACAGTCCCCGCACACTGGGGAGATGGTCCGTTCGTCCGTCAGTCCTAACAAGCACTTTCATCTCACACAGGAAGGAGGCCATCACCCCCCACCTTCACAGGCTGAGGTGGAGAGAAAAAACAAAAAGAATGCTGACAAATACGGCAGAGAGTCGGGAGGCTCGGGTCAGGATAGCACACTTTCAGACGATCAAATGTGAACCTGCCAATTTCAAAACAACATGGAAGTCTTTGTTCACCAACGTTTAGCTAAATGGAAACATCAGTGAAACTCCAAACTGCCCACTGTGGTAAGTGTTTAACAAGGCACAGTGACGAACACAAGTGGATCATGTCTGCTACATTTGCAATGGTGCCATTGTCATTGCATAAAAGTTGTACCGCTGTGAAATTTTAATTTCAGCTATAAATCCTGACACATTGGTTGCCAACATGTGTCTGGGTGACACTACTGCAGCATATTCTCTTTAGAAAAGAAGTTGAAATTCATTTACATTATTTCATAGTTAAAGATAATCAATATTTTCACATACTCAATTGCTCAAATGTATATGTGATTGACCTTCTCTCTACTGAGCTGTTTTGACTCTTTCAGCTCACTTGTTAGCTGTTAGAAGACAACGAGAGATGTGGCCAAATCAGCCTCTAATCTTCCTGATGATGAATCAGATCAGATGACTTGTTTACGGTTCTGAAGCATGATATACTGTGTGTATATAGATATTATTAAACTTATTAGCATTAATACAACAGACACACTTAGTGGTCTCTGTAAGGTCATTCTCAGCACGGTTCTCTGATGTACTGACTTCAGACCAGTGTCTAATTAAATTAAACATCTTCTCTTTTAACTTTATGTAACTTTACATTTACTCATTTGGCAGACGCTTTTATCCAAAGCGACTTACATTTGAGGAACAACAATTCAAGCATCAATACAACTGACTAAGAGCTACTAAGAGCGCTAATAAATACTAGTAAGAGCTAATAGCATATAACGCAATACCTACGGAAAGAAGTAAGAGTTAACAAAAAGTGCAATCAATGCAAGATAATTAGGATAATTAGGGATAGAAGAAGAGCACAGGAAGTGCATGTTTAGCCATAGCTTTAAGCTCACTCAGCCTGTGAGGACCTTTTCGTCAACCTTTACATCAGCAGTGGACAACGTTAATGCTAGCTAGCGAAGTAAAGTGCAACATTTAGCATCCAAACCACCAGATATTTCTCTCAAGAGTCGCTGGAGACCAAACACAGAACCAAAAGAAGAGTAAATATTGGACAGAAACACAACTCCTTATGAATGCTAATGCTGCTCTGTATCTGCGATCTGCATCTGCGATGGTGCAATGGATAAGACGCCTGCCTTTGATGTGAGATACCCATGTTCAATTCCCCACTGTGACCCATCCAAGTATAAAATGCCATAGGCTTAAGCTAATACTGGAGACTAGCAAGTTATAGCAGATAACCCCCGGTCATCTCGGCTCAAGCTGAAATAAACATTACAGCGTGGCTGAGAGGAAGTTTGGGCTTTTAGGAAGGGTCGAAAGCCACCGCTGTAAAGGACAGGATTTAGAACAGAAGACAAAACGGGATTGCTAAACAGAATGCGGCACAATAATCATTTTATGTTGTTTTTGTAATCGAAGGCACCCAAAATCATATTTGAAAATAAAATGTGATCATTTGCACAGCCCCAGTAATAAGTCACTGTTGTGTTTAAAGCTTATGAACTGTAGAAAAACTAAGATAACTCAATTAATCAGTTAGCTGAGTCAACATCAATAAATCGTTTCAGCCCTAGTTTCCAGCATCTCAAATGTGGGGATTTTCTGCTTTTCTTAGTTTCATGTCACCGTTATCTCAATATGTTAGGGTTTTGCACAGTTAGACAAAACAAGCTATTTGAAAACATTTGTGAGGGACATTTTCACTATTTTCTGACATTTAACAGACTCACTCAACTGAAAGAGAAGATGGCTGAACTGAAAATTAAAATAATTCTTAGTTGACCCTATAAAGTCAGTGAAGTCAAATACATGCTGACTTTGCTCCAGTACAAATCTGGTGACCTGGTGAGACTGTACAGTTTCCTGAGTGTCCCAAAGTAGCGCCGATAGTCTGGCACGATGGTTTCATTTCCACAAACAGACAAAAGTGAGTCGGGGGAAAGTTAAAAGATGAGATTTACGAAATAGCTCCCAGTGAAGACATTTCCTGGAAATCAGCTAGTGATCAACCTTTGCGTTCTTCTGCTGTTGATCTGATACTAATGACCGTGCCAATGAAAACTCTGACTAGCAAGGTAAATAATGTTTCCACATCCATAAACCTCTGCGAATCAGAGAGCATGCTGGGTTTTGTAGGAAACAAGATGACTTCCCACCAGGGCAGCTCATATTTCCAGCTCTACTTGGCAAAACCGAGTGTAGGAATGCCTTGAACCCACCCCCCCAACCAAAACACTCAACTCCCATCAAACCCCCAACTAATATAAACATTTTTTCCTCAGACAGAGCACACAGACCACGGTGTGTGTCTCTTTGTGTGTAGTCTATGTGTAGCTGTAGTCTATGTGCATGTGTGTAAGAGTATCAGCTGCAAGTAAACACGGGCCCCTCCCTCTAGAACCACACACAAGCCCCCGGCAGCACAGAGACACACTGTTCATAAGGAAAACAACACACACACGCATTACATACGTTAATATGTCATAAACTAAACACAGGTATTTAAACATATTATTAACACGTAAACAAATTCTCCAGTTCATAAAGAGAAACAGGACAGAAAAAGATGACACCCCTCCCCTCCCCCTGATATCCAAACACACACAGACTTCATTGTGTTTTGCATTATAATAATAAAAAAGAGAGACAGTGGGACATCATTAAGCTCTTTGGTATTTGTTTTAAAGCCCGCTCTAATGGTGGCGTGGGACCCTAATTTTCTCCCAGTGGGTGTCACGCTGGCTGTGAGGCTGTGCTGTGCTACATCAGTGCTGATGAATAGCTTCAGTGTTTGATGGTCGTGAATACAGACTCGTGGTGTGTATGTGGCTCTTCTTCAGTATCATTTGAACATTAACAAATGTTTTTATTCGACTTGGAAATGATTATCTACTATTGGTGATTTGTGGCTTACTCATCTAAGTTTGGTAAAAATGTTTTATTAACGCTCAAGTCATAATTAAATAGGCATTCTAAACTCTTTCTAACATTTTTGGAAATATGCTTATTTGCTTTCTTGCCGAGCGTTAGATGAGAAGATTGATCTCTGTCCGCACGGTAAGTTTGAAGATGTTTAAACCTCTTTGTTTGGTACAGATCCCTGCAAGAAATGACACCATAATGCATTTTAATATGCTTTTCAATGAAAATGAGAACAATTATGTAAAAATAATATCACCCTCCAATATCGCAAATCATATCGCAATGTCAGAGAGAGTAGATGAAGTGTACTTCTCTGTTTATTCTCTTTTCAAAATAATTGTAACTCAGTTATTTGCTCAACCCCTCAGCCTGTTTTTATTTTCCATTTTACTCTTTTAACCCTGATTGTACACTGCACTGTAACTTCAATTTCCCTATGTTGCTTTTAAACGTTTTTTTAAATTTTTTTATATTTCCCTGTTGCTTTTATGTTTTATGTAAAGCACTTTGAATTACCTTGTTGTTGAAATGTGCTATACAAATAAACTTGCCTTGTCAGTCAGGCAAATAGATGTTTTTTCTAAATTGTTCAGCCCTACCTTTGAACCAACAAAAAGTAGCACAACTGTGGTATTCTTCAGATGATAACTACGACCTGGATCAATGTTTTAATATGAACAGTCAATCTAACTAGATCGTCGACCCCATCAGGGACACTGTGGTTCCAGTGTCGTTAGCGTCGTTCGGCACTACTTCATAATTATATAAAAAACGGACAAAGCTGGACATTGCTGGGAGAAAAGAAAGCGAGGAGGTTGAACTACATGGTGAGTTCAGAAAACATGTGTATGTAACTTTATTCCAGCTATCGTTGTACTTTACTGTGACCAAGTTAGTGTAGCGTAGCACTGATCGATCCGAACTCCATTCAGAAAACAAACATTTTAGAAGTTGTTGTCCTGCTGACAGACCTGACAAAGCATGAAATCATATGTTTAACAAATCTGCATCATACTGTAGTTATTTCAGCATCAGTTTGACCCTTTATTGCTATTTAATCACAGCAAAATGGTTACTTTGGGTTAATACAGCTGTAGTAATGGTGAGTTGTGTTTATTCCTGGTTTATTCGCGTTATCGCGTTGTACGTGAACACTCAGCAGTTGTCCAACGTCGCGTGGATTAAATTTGCGTTTGGTGCGAATGCCGCATAAGATTCCACTGTTCTTAAAAAAAACTCTTAGATTGAGAAACAACGTTGTTTTTATTGACCTTTTTAAGTTTTATAGAAGAAAAAAAGAAATTACTAAAATAAAAAAGTGGAAGAGTGCAGATTCACTGGACAATGTTTCTAAAAAGTGAATCCAGGCTTGCCATGTTGCTCTGCATCTTACCTCTTACATTATATGTGATCTTCTCTAATTTCATACACTTGTTGAGTTCCTTCACCCATTGTGAGTGGCTAGGAAGATCCACAGCACTCTATTTTGACAAAATACATTTTTTGGCAGCTGTCACCACAATGGGGGTGTGAGTATTTAGGGTTTTGCGTGTTTTAATGGTTTGCGCCATGGAGAGTCGGGAGGGAAAGCAGCCACTGCGTAAAAACCTTGGTTTGTTTCATTCAGTGCCTCCCCAGCATGTGGAAATTGTCTGTACCTGCCCATCCTGCCTGAGACTGCACTAAGTACTTGGGCCAGCACACCTGGAAAAACAGCTTTGGAAAAGTCCAGCAGAAACAGATACAGTATGCTGGAATAACCCAGATGAGAGGAAATGCCAGCAGATCGTGCTTCATCCAGCCAGAGGGAACAATCACTGACCGACCGTACTGTGCCCGGTCGCTCCGCAGGCTCCTGTCCCTGTTCACCCCAACGTCCCATCCCCTCTCCGATACCTACAATGGGTTGTGTCGCTATTACGACCGGCGCGCTGTGAACAGCTGGTGATCGTTCCCTCTGGCTTGATGAATAATTTTACGCGTGATCCGTGCACTACTGCAGCTGGGGGCTCTCCACAGCGCCACGCAACTTTCTAGATTCTTCCATCTCATGGAGAACAGAAGTCGGGTCGAAACGAAATTTGCTTTAATGGCATGAATGTTAATACAACAGTCCTGCCAAAGCTAAAGGAAAATACAAAAAAATTCTATTCATATAGTTCATCGAATAAATAAAATAATTGTATTTCAATATATTAGATATAGAATAATATTATTCTAATGTTAATTTCTCTACATTTTCTTTCATTACAACTGTGTCTCCTTCTGGCAACAATAACAGCAGCCATCTCTGCGCAACGGTTTGCACCTTCCTTTCTAACATATTAAATACAGAGGCTGTTGCACTCACGTGAAATTGCGTTTAGGCTTGGTAGATCACATTGCGTGCAGTGAATAAATGTATTTGCATGTTACGCCCCAAATTGCATATTCATTAAGGCAAAAGTAGTAAATGAACAACAGGTGCACTTTTGAAAGACGTCATTCTGCGTGCGTCAGTAGATCAGCTTACGTGCTAATTTGAATGGTGATCTCAAGCTTGCACACGTTTTTACTCACGCAAACCTTTAGTAAATCAAGCCCTAAGTGTATTTTCTCTTGCCTCTCATCATGGGCCTAATTTTTTAGGCATGCCCAAGTCACATGTAAGAAATTTCCTACATCGATTTGGTGCAATCTGGAAAAGTATAACAGGAGAAGAAAATATTCTTTGTATAGTTTCAAGATTTTGTATCTTGCACTAATCTAATCGTTTTGTGCACCCTTGAGCAGTAGGGACCACTGATCATCATCAAACTGCGTTCCAAGATCATTCTCTCATTTCTCTCTGACCAAAGACGTCTTAGTTTTGCTATGTGCCAGCAATAAATCAAAGCTCAATGAGATATGTTTACGATCGTTTTCTTGGGTTAGTAATGATTCCAATCGAGAAAGCTTTGATTTTTCCAGGGATCCACCAAGTTGTGAACATATAAAATGTCGCTGTCTTTTGAACCAGAACAAAGACGTCCACCTCCCCAAAAGCATAAAAACATATCCAACAAACTTAACTTGTATTTGTTTAAACTGTCAAGACCAAATGAAGTGCTGCCTCATTAGTCAGTTGTGAGACCCAGTGAAGAAATAGAGGCTAGCAGGGCGCCATGCTGCTGTAAAGGGGGGGGTTGCTGCAGGCAGCTGCATCAACCCACTGCAGATAAGTATGTTATTGCCCTGAGACAAACCAGATAATGGTGTGTGTGGGTGTGTGTCCACAGTGTTAGCAGGGTGGAAATACAACGCATTTAATATGAAACCTACACTGACTTTAACGATTTACTTAAAAAAAAAGAAGATTCGATTTGAGTAATGAAAGAGTGTCAACAGCTCTGCAAATGTGTGTGTGTGTACGCGGCCACAGAGCAGTATTTGGGTCAGGGGTTCTCTGTAAGTTCAGCTGAACTCACTGGCTCACAGCTTTTTTTACTTAAAGATGGAAGTTCATTTGAATTACTTTCATTTTTTCCACAAAATGTTTATGCAACTTCTGTCAGTCAAACACCAGCGTGACCAGCAGCCTAACCTCTAACCACTGCTTTAGGAGTCTTGCACCAGCAATACGTAAACACTCAAAGTCACCATCAAACAAATGCAACTTCACATATACAGTAATAAGAGTGCCAATGGACTGAATCGTGGTGAGAGACCGTCTCAGGCACCAGCACCGCCCAGAAAACAACTTTCCACATCAGAGGTCAGCCGAGAAAAGCCTGGCTGTTTTCTCTGGGCCACTCCTCTTTAAATTAGTACCAGGAACACTGGATCAAGCCAAGGGTCGAGCCCGATGCGAGGAGGTGGGAACTTCGTCTGCAGAAATTCTACTTCTCAATTTAAGAGGACGAGAAGGAGGCAGAAGATGGAGCAGACAGGGTGGGAGCATCAGAACGGACAGAAAATTGTCTAATTACCGTGATTATACCAGAACTTGTTATTACTGAGTCATGGAGGAGATATGGAAGACAAGCAGAGGGTAAACATAAGGGATTTTGATTTAAATTACTTTGGCCCCTGCCTGTCTGTAAGCAAGACTGACTGGATTACTACACAGGAAAAGTGTCCTGTGGCCCCAGACCCTCATGGGGCCCCCAAAGGCTCAACTCACAGTGTGGCAATTGTGGTATTTTTATTTATTGTACATTTCCTTGTGAATAAAAAAAAAAAAAAAGCACAGTTTAAACTAAGATGATAGGGGCTTCAAGGCTCCCAGCTGCAGTTTGTGCCTGTCATGTATTATTAGTACATTCAAGACAGAGAGCTAAGCATCCATTTTTCTATAAAAAATAATTACAGGGGGATATATAATAAACTCAGAATGTTGTAAACAACAGCGTTGTTCTGAGGGGACTTGCAGCAGACTCTTCTAACCATCTGGATGAAAAACTATCCTGTACAATAAAGATGATTTTTAACCTTTTTCCCAAGTCGGGATTCCTATTAAGGTAGCTAAATGACAAATCTCTGCAGTGGTGGTACACGTTGTAGACATCAAAGGCAATTGCCTGGGGCTCAGAGAAAAATGCTTTGTGCTCAGAGTCATACATAATTCAGACATACCTGAATCCACAGACATGATACGCACAGCTGGAATTCGATTAGAAATCACTGAAATAAAGATGCTTCTTAGTTCAGATGTTGTGTTCAGTATCTATAGTGATCCTGTCCAGCTCATTTTTGCCCCAGGGCCCCCTAACAGGTTAATCCGGCCTTGTCTGCAACTAAGCCTCACTTTAATGCTGAAATGTGGCAGGAATGCAAGAAACCATTTCGCCACACTTATACTATTTATATTAATAGGTTTTTTGGCAGATACATAGCTCACCAACATAATCTGAACGCATGTATGAAGCTAATATTCAGTGTGTTTGATTTCATGCCCCGCTGCCGGATTACAGCAGACATCGGTGTTGTTCCTGTGAAAGCATTCAGTGTTAACGTCCCCCGCAGGGACAGTTTATGCTCACATCTGTAACTTGAGTGGCCGCTTCCTTGTCCAGCGAAAATGACATCACTTTTTATAAACCCGTGGAGTTCTCAGTTCTGCCTTGAACTTGCAGAGAGAAGTGGTTGGGACAGTGGTTTACTTTCAAATCTAAACTCACAGCAATCACATCCAGGTAAAGCAGAAAACACCTCTCTACGATGATAAAAACAAAAGCACCCGAAAGACAGCAGACGGCAACCGGAATTATTTTAATGTGACTGTGGAATAAAAAACAGTACCCTAATTAAGTACTGACGAGCTGAAAGTTATTTTTCATTACAATACCTTTCTGCTGATTCATTTCCTCATAGCAGTATGTAACTAGGGATCTTTGTGCCAACAAATCTGGGTTTTACAGTGAAGCTAATCCCTTTAACAGATTCCAAAGAAGCTTAAATAAGGAAATTGCTCCCTTTTTTACAGCGATAAGCATCAGGAACTGAGAAAGATATTAAACAAGTTTGGAGAAAAGAATGACATGTGTTCAGTCAGGTTCAGACAGGTCCTACGTGTTTCTGAAAGGTGAAGCACTACGCACTTTCATACAGGCACTGATAGTGGATTACAACTGGGGAAATAAACGATTAAGGGACTGTATGAAAGTTATTAGGCGCAGCATTGGGGAAGGTCTGTGTTTCTTTTTCTTTTTGTTGTAGGGAAGTTAGTTTGACTTTTTGGGAGAGCACACATTCATCTTTTAGTATTATCCTATTTGATTATTTTGGAATCCAGCCAAAATGTGAAGTGCTCCACTTCATCCATTCAGTGACAGTAGTAACAGTTTATTTAGAAGCTTTTTACTCCAAAATCGAGTTACAGTACGGTTCAGTATTGTTTGGGTTTTTGTGGAGAGATTTGCAGCTTACAATTTCCCTTCTAATTAAAATTGTGGTTTAAGTTAGGGTACACCTTCTTGCAATTATGTATGCTTAACCTCTTTTACTTATAAATAATGAAAGGGACTGTATGAATTCAGTTTTCTTGAGGGTATGGGGGAAGGTCTTACAGTCTTTAGTACCCAAAATAATGGTTTATACAGTCTCTAAAATTATGAAACTACAGTACAAGGCCTGAGGATTGTTTATCCATATGACAGTTGTATTCCCAAGGACAATACAAAGTCCTTGTCAAAAATGTTTGTGATGTAATTCCATGCACATATATTTACTTCTACTAATGTTACTAATACAAAATGCTGCTAAGATGATATGATAAAGCCAAACCAGATCAGCGTGTCATGTCACAGAGGAGTCACTCATCTCTATGCATGTGTACATTCTCCTGTAACTGCATTAAAACACCGTGGTTTGATCCATTAAATGGGGATTTGCAATAGACTAAGTTACAACTTCTTGCTACACGGTCCAATGCTTCCCACCGGCCGTGCCCAGCCACTGTGGATTGTCAAATCTATTTCACGTCACGTCCAAATCCTTAAATTACAGAATGAACAGGGACATTTCTTCTAGCAGGTCTGCACCACAGGCAGACAACAGGAGAGCCTGCACACGGTCCAGCAGGAAAACCTTCAGCAAAGTTGGAGTCAGTCGCCTAGTTATGTCTCAAGACTTCGACATTTCCTGCCAGAAATTCTGGTTAGAGCCTGAACTAACAGTCTGGAGTCTGTTTACTGCTGCAGACAATCACCCTTAAGATCCTCACCTTGAAAGTGGTTTCCTTCAACACCGCGGACTCGGCACTTCTCTCCGGTTAGGCTCCATGGGGAACTCACGGCCGCTGTGTCGTTTGTTGTTGCCGTTTTGTTTGGATTTCGGGCGACACCGAGGAGCCTCAATGTCCCCGAACTGGGTCGGTTACATGGTTTAATGTCGGACAGAGACGGAAACACCGGGTTTGGATAAAACCACTGAGGTGTGAGAGAGCCAGGGCGAGGGGGAGGGCTGCAGTAATATGACGCCTCTGCCTCATTGGCTCAACACACATAGCATTTCAGTGTAAGGCACTGTGCAAAAGCAAGTAATTCTGCTTATCATAGAGTCACTTGGAAAACATGCGATACTCGGTGGACACATAGACTGTGGGTGGACCCCACAAACTTCAGGTAGGGGAGACCGGGGACGGTTGTAACACAGGCAAAGGCGTCGAAAAATAGGGGAGGGCTGGGGGAAGGCCCCTTGAAAAAGCTTGAATAAAAAGTTTGTTTTTGATTGCAATGTTTTATTTCTAAGCAAGCAGTATTATGACTAAATTCAAATTGGTTGAATAAATCAGTTGAGCGACTGAACTTTGTACCCCCCCCCCAAAAAAAGAAATGCAAATATGCAAAATGGTTTGGTCCGCCTGCCACTGTAGGATTCATCTTTAATCTAAAGCTGCTCTAAAGCTGCATTCACACCGAAAGCGAATTTAATATTCGCCTCGCGCAAGTTTGGTCGCTGGACATTTTGAGTGTTCACACACAACGACAACGACACAGCCCGCTGATACTACAGCTATATGAACCCAAAGTAAACACTTGGCTGTGATTTAATTGCAATAAACGGATCAAAATTATGCAGAAATAACTACAATATGATGCCGTTTCGTTAGACATACAGTATGAATTCATTATTTGTCAGGTCTGTCAGAAGGACAACAACTTTTAAAATGTTTTCTGAATGGAGTTCGGATCGATCAGGGCTATGCTATGCTAACCTGTTCAAGTACAACGACAGCTGGAATAAAGTTACAGACACACATTTTCTAAACTCACCAGGTAGTTCAACTTCCTCGCTTTCTTTTCTCCAAGTAATGTCCAGCTTTGTTCGTTTTTTATATAATTATGAAGTAGTAGTCCAGCAGAACTTTGGTGCCATCCGACGCTTACAACAACAGTGGAACCGGATGTGCACTGAAGCTAGCTGCCGACAAGCGCGAGTGAGGATAAGTTGTAATTCCAAAAACTAAAGTAAATTTAATAAAAGCAGTTAACTCTGAGCTCCTCCCATGTGTAAACGGCGTAGTTGTCAGAGCATAATCCAGACCGACTATGGGTGTTTATTTATCCGAAAGCTGCAGCGCTGCTCCCCGTCCACTTCCACGTTCTATAGCAGCTCCCTGTCGGCCAGCAGATTGTCATTACACCGCTCGCCTGGTCCTCTCCAAACAACGCTCCGAAGCCGCCGGTATTGTTTGGACAGTGTCACCGCTGATAGACTTTCGCAGCATCGTGTCAAGCGAATCTTTCGCCCAAGTTGAAAAATTTGAACTTGCGCGAACCAGCGAATTGCGCGACAAACGCCTCATTCGCGCGGCCTGAAGCGAATTTGCGTCTTTGCATTGACTTTGTGTTTAATCAAGCCGCCCAAAACGCTGGATTCGCTTTCGGTGTGAATGCACCTTAAGATAGCAGAGTGACTGCTGCTGCTGGAGCAATCACACGTGACAGTCAAGTCTGTCCCAAAGAAAGGGAATTTAAGGTACCAAAAAAAAAGAGAGAGAAAACAGCTGCCAACTTATTTCTTTCAAAGAAAAGTGGGCACAGTCCCATCCAGCAGATAAGAATGGTTTAAGCTAATATCAAGCTAATAAAGTTTTAATGTTTTAATAATTTTGCTTTTAGGCCTACATGCCTCTGAACCACAAAGATAGATTAAATGTACTGAAATAATACAAATGGCTATGTAAAGGCTATCATTTATTTGAAAGCTGTTTGTCTTCTTGTTTCTGCAAATAAAGCATGACTGTTAGAGAAATCTTGTTCAGTTGTCTTTCATTATGCAGTATAGTAAGCATTTTCTCAAGGCTATGACAACTAAGATGGTATTTAGTCAGCGTTGTCTTGGGAATGATGAATGCTTCAATAAACATGAAGAACATAATGTTATTTTAAACATGATACTCATAGCAAACCTCCTGTAACCACAGTAAAGTAATTGGATACAGTGTGTTAAGAAAAGAGAGTTGAAATGTGGTGAGATTTCAAACTGTGCAGACGTAAGCACAAATCCCAGATTATTATTATTTGTTTAAATGTGGTAAGAACCGTTCATTGGTGAATACCCTGATCACCACCACAGTTTAATGTGTACAGCTGTTAGCTCAATTATTTATCAACATTTTTCAAAAGATGCTTATGGGAAAGGGACCAAGAGAGGAAGGGGGCCCACACGGCGCTCAACACCGGTCTGTTGTAACACGTCCAATTTCAGGAACAAGTTATGAATCACTTGATTCACTCTGCACATGCTCAGTTTTGTCCTTATTCCACATTGCCAATTATAGAAGGAAACAAATTATTTTGAGGTAAGAAAGTATTTTTTTTTTAAACTCTACTTATTTTGTTATAGTATTTTCTGCTTTGAAGTTAAACTCATCCAACTTAAATCATGTTTAATGTCTATATACATACCTTTACATTCTCGGTTGACAAGCTACTGAACGTTATATTTGGCGTGCACGCACCCTCACACATTATTAAAATAAGCTTGCTATATTATCGCTGCTGCTGGTCAAGTTGACAACTAACGGCAGGCCGAGACGCCCCTCAGGTGCCTATGTACAGTAGATATCTTTTATGCAAGTTGTTAGTGCTGTTTTAGCTGTCAGCTGTAAGGTAAGCTAGTTAATGGCTACAAGAGTATAGTTTAGTCATAACAATGAAAATGTTTCAACCTACCCCAAGAAAATGTTTTATTTGAATTTCAGTATGTGTCTCACACACACAGCAATGTTTAATTGTTTGGTTATTATTATTTATCAAATGTTGGTGTAAGACCTGTAGGCTTCTCTTCTCCCCATGATGCCTGCACTCCAGTAGTGCCAAGAAAAACAAACACAGACACACACACTAATATTCTAATATGCAGTTGGTGCACATTTGCCCATTTGGTTAAATTTGATTATGTCCGCTAATATGTCACTACTATGACTGACAGTAACTAAGATACTTGGATTCCCCCCCCCCACCACCCCACCTACCCACCCCCGCAAACACACACACAACAATTATGTAAAAAATTCAAGTGTTAAAACACAATATCATGTTTTTCTCATACTCCTTATTACATAATGTTACATTTCGCCCCACACGGTGTTGCAGTGGTTAGCACTGTCGCCTCACAGCAAGAAGGTCACGGGTTCAAACCCTGGTTGCCCCGGCCTTTCTGTGTGGAGTTTGCGTGTTCTCCCCATGTCTGCTTGGGTTCTCTCCAGGGTGCTCCGGCATCGTCCAAAGACATGGTGACACTAAATTGTCCCTGAGCGTGAGTGGTTATTGTCTATGTGTGGCCCTGTGATGGATTGGCGACCTGTCCGGGGTGTACCAAACCTTTTGCCCGATGTCAGCTGGCATTGGCTCCAGCCCCCCGCGACCCTGTACGCAGGATGACGATGGATGGATGGACATTTCACCCCAGGCTTTGTTACAACTAAATCAGACTGTGGGGTGAATTATAACATTTCACTCCTTGTGTTTCAGAATAAACCATGCATTTTCTGTCTGTGTTGCAAACATAACAGCTATGTACTTACTAGCAGACATGTGTATTGCAAAAATACATGTATTTTTATTATGTATTGTATTGCATATTGTACACTTGTGTTGTATATTGTGCACTTCACACTTTTGTAAATATTTAATGTTATTGTATTGTACTGCACATTCTGTTTAATTAAGGCAGGGGAAGCCAGAGCTCAAGCATTTCATTGTATTTTCTCCTCTATTATTGTGTAGATATTGTGATGATGAGCTTACTATAGAAATATTACACAGTAACAGTTTATTAAATTTATCACCTTAAAGCTAGGGAAGGCAAGAAGTATTTGTTGAAATTCTCTTTACATCCTGACAGAAATCAATAAATCATATATACTGACACAAAATGAAAACAAATCTGGTGTCTGTGACTCTGTGAAATCATAGGCTGGCTTACTGAGCCTGCCTAACTGATTACCTACCAACCTGCTGGCATGCCTGTGCACTCACTGCACATGAACATGTACTTATTTCAAGCCAAACCATGATCTTAACCAAAAACCTAACCAAGTAGTTGTGGTGCCGAAAACCTACGGCAATTGTGCGTTACTGAAAATGATCTGTGGGTCCACCATGAAGAGGGACCTCCTTCACATTACACATACTCAAATGACCCATTGTAAATGTAAAGACATTGATTGGTGTAGCTTTAACAAGCGTAGGGTTGCTAATCTCCAGCATGGCATTTGTTTTGTCTTTTTAGCTCATCGGGAATTCTGACCCAACTGATCTATGATACATTAAACCCTTTATAAACGCTGCCTAATAGAAAGTGAGACTGATTCTTTATTGAACGATATAGTAAAACCATCAAACTTGATGAACTATCCATTTTTAACACACGTATGCTATTACTGTTGGAATGTCAGAGGTTAAATCAGCTTAAAATTATAATTGGTACCATATACTGTGAATGAATAATAAAGGATTTTTCAGGCAAACTTGCTGAGTATACTGAGTGTGTCTCACTTTATTGTTATGATAACACACTGCCAAAATACACAGTTGAAGTTGAAGTGAACAGCTTCCAAAGACATGGGAACACGTTTCATGTATGTAAATCAGTTTATTGCAAGAAGACCACTGGGAACAAAAGCCAACATCTTCAACTCTCTCTGACTCTGAGCTCTGCCCAGAGGTCCTCATCAACAAAAACGAGGATTTACAAACAAATTCAAAAGACATGAGCATAAAACAACATTAATTAGCTGAAAACTAACTGTTGTAGGCCTACATTCTAAATACTGTATATATCTCATCAGAAGTTATTCCAACATCATTATAATAGCATATCCCTCTGATATGTACAGCATAATCAAGACAGTGCCTTTTTGATCTTGGAAATGCATTAAAATTACACACAAAATAATCTGAATTATGAAAGAGGCATGCAAACAGACCAGTATTTGTTTCTATGTAGCCTACCTGAAAATATAACCACTTACTACTGAATGAAGCAGCCATCTGTGAAGATGTAACACAGCGCTACAGCGCTCTCTTGTGGCTGCAGGAGAGGCAACAACACCTACAGAGGACGCTTTTAATATATCAGCAACTCTAAGAACCTGATAACTGAATAAGAATCCTTCAAGGTAAAAATAAAAGTCCAAAAAAATACACATCTTCCACAACACATGCTGGAACAGAGTGACAATACTGTTGACAAAGGTGTTTCTTTGGCTCAAATACAAGCAGGAGAATGGCCACAACCAACAAGGGATGGCACAAGAGTTCAAGCAATGTGTTTAAGAAACAATATGTCGTGAAAGTTCAAAAGGTGGTGTGCCATCGGTGTGCAGTTCCTTTTTTTATTATCTGAAAGTGAATCTTTTACAACCATGATTCATCACTATTTCAACATGCAATGGGATTAGCGACAGCTTCCACCCATGTTAGGACCAGTGATAAAGACTGCATTTCAGTCCATCTCACCAAATGACAACATCTCCAAGGCAACTCAACCCTGCCGCGCATCATCGTCGGAAACCACTGTGTTTGTACCAATATACAAATGTTGCGATATCTTTCCAAACTATACAAAACTTATAAATTATAAAGTTCTATTCTTAAATATAAACAACATCAAGTCAGTTTCCAGTACTGAGATTATATATTAGGTATAGTACATTGTACAGCTCCGTGGTCAAAGAGCGGAGAACGTTCCATTTAATACACTGTACATGATCCAAAGGGCTGAAACTGGTGCTTAGACATGATCTTTGAATAAATTAATTCATAAATAAATCATGATTATGTCTTCCCAGTAACAGTGGTGTCCTTGGTTCCCCTCGAGAGTGTGACACACACACACACACACACACACACACACACACACACACACACACACACACACACACACACACACACACACACACTGTGCACTCAAGCTGACTGAAGTCCAAATCTACGACCTTACACCTATTCTAAAAATACTTTTGGCTTTAAGAAGTAACAATGTTAAACTCAACTCAGATACTAAAACCTAATTCTGTAATATTGTAAGAGGTCTACCGTCTAGAGGGAACTTTAAATTCAGTAGTTACATGTTTAGAGTACCTGCAGAGGCTTTGAAATGATAGAATAATATCTCTAATCAATAAAGTGACAGTGCTGGATGTTAGTTCCAGGGAGATCCCTTTCCTATGAGGGTTTTATTAAAGAAAAGAAAGCCCCCCCCCCCCACCCCGCCTACACAGAAATGCCTGTAGAGAGACAGAAAAACAAACATGAATAGACTATGCGAATAGTGTTAAATATTTAGATTCTCTCAGTGCAAAGCGTTGACTTGTGGCTCGTCCAGCATGCTGTGTTGGCTGTTACTGAGCATGGGAGACATGTAGAAGTATTTTGAGTGTATGACTGGCAGAACAAATCATTAAAAAATAACAGTATTGCCACTGTCATCAGATCATTCAGCTTTGCAAGACTGATCCAGTTGTGCATAAGAGAATCCCATATATCAGCTAATATTAGTACTTATAATATAATATATAATGCTCAAATATATACAGAGAA
Source organism: Micropterus dolomieu (assembly GCF_021292245.1). NCBI lineage: Eukaryota > Metazoa > Chordata > Actinopteri > Centrarchiformes > Centrarchidae > Micropterus > Micropterus dolomieu. Next base: position 29,134,625 of record NC_060153.1, read on the forward strand.
AGCCGGTTTTTACTTAAAAATACCTTAATCATGTGCTTATATTCAAACTTGTACAAAGAGTAACAAACAATCCAGCTAAAAATCGCTGTTAGCGCAAGACTTCTCTCTTTTGACCAGTCAGTCAGTTACAGTAGCAGCTTCTTCACCAACAGTAGCCTAACTGTCGGTGTTTATACAGTTATATTAACTCCAGCCAACCTTTCAGTTCATTAGACGATTGGCAGCAATCTCTGCTGCTGGGACTTTCTTCTCACGCCTCCCGTCTGGTCCCAAATAAACCAAACTTCCGTTGTCTTCTCTCTTTTGTGTATTGCACCAAAGATAAATCATATAGAGCTCTATTTTTCTATTTAAAAAATAAAAGGTAGGACTTGGTTCCAAGGCGCCGAGAACCCGGAAGCCAGATGAGGTTTCCTCCATAAGCCAGAGGAAGAAGAAGAAGAAAAGGAGGGAGGTCAGTGGATGTCTCGGCACATGGGAAGGTTGACGAAGATGAAGACGTTGAACTCAATCAGGATGGAGAAGCATAAAAAGATGGCGTACAAGATGAGGCAGGCCAAGCCCAGTCGCCAATCCAGAGTCCATTTGTTCAAATGGACACCAAGAACCTGCAGGAAGGAGAGAGATTTTATGAAATATTAACTACAGTACAAAACAAACCGGGGAGGGAGTACTGAGAGATTAGTAGAATTGTATTTAAACAACTCCTGTTGAAGTGGACTGAGTCTAGACCAGGGGAAGAGACTGTTTATATGTGACTTTTTACTTTGGCAACATTGTTTGACTAATTAAATTGAAATTGAAATGACTGATGATACCAAGCCACAAAGGTCATGGTTGAACCCAAGGATGCAGGTTTGGTTTGAAAGTTGTTGTATTTTTTCTATTGAAATCTTTATTTCGAGCATGCAAGAAAAAAGTTGGTAGGGACACAAAAGGGGGCAGGCACATCAGTGGATATGGGATGGGTAATTGTGTACATTTATTTGCTCTGAACCGCTATCAGGGATAAATTTGACTCTAATGGCAAAATAGTCCTTTTTTACCCCAAAATGCATGAAATAATGGCAGCAGAATCAAGTCTGTTCATCTGTTCAAAAGACACAAATGAAGCAAAGACTGTGTGCGAGCTTAGGCAGTCAACGCGAGTGCACTGCCACTAACACGCGACATACTCTTCTCACTGCAGCATATAACCAACACACCTTTTCATAACGGCAGTGTACTGTTTTTTAACCTCTAGCAGCGCACCTGGGCGACGTCAATGATTTAACACTGTTCCACTGAGCAACAGAAACCCAGCAACTTATCAACAAAGTCAGGGAAGAAGAAGCCTGCAAGCTGGTAAACATGAAAGTACATACGACAATGCTGGATTTATAATACTTTAAAAATCATCTTTGCAAATGTTTTATGAGGAAAGAAATGCACTCAACATGTCTGTTAGCCCTCAAAAACTGACTGCTGCCACAGTACTGAAAGCTCTGCTGTCACTTGCTGCTGCTGTTCACAAAGCATTTCTCAAGCCCCAGCCTCCACCTGTAGGCTCCCAGACTACCTTCCCCTAGAGGGAGGGGGAGTTTTTTACATTTACATTTACTCATTTGGCAGACGCTTTTATCCAAAGCGACTTACAGTGTAAGTTACTAGTGTAAGAGCAGCAATAAATACTAGTAAGAGCTCATAGTACATATCACATCAATGGGGTAAATACCTTGGGAAGGAAGTAAGAGTTAACAAAAAGTGCAATCAAAACAAAAAAGTGCAATCAATACAAGATCATTGTAGGGGATAGAAGAAGAGCACGGGAAGTGCATGTTAGAAGTTAGAGGCGTTATAAGAGGAAGTGTTCTCAGAAGAGATGAGTTTTCAAGAGCTTCTTGAAGTTAGAGAGGGACGCCCCTGCTCTGATGGCATGTGGTAGCTTGTTCCACCATCGTGGTGTCACAGATGGGACTGGGATTGCTTTGTGTGAAGGGGTGGCAGAGCCAGGCGGCGTTCGTTGGAGGAGCGTAAACTCGTATTATGGAGTTCAGGTAGATGGTGCAGACCCAGTAGTCACTCTGTATACAAGCATTAGTGACTTGATTTTGATTCTGGAGGCCACAGGGAGCAAGTGGAGGTCACTGAGTAATGGAGTGACATGAGTCCTTTTGGGCTGATCAAAAACCAGACTCGCTGCTGCGTTGTGAACCATTTGTAAGGGTTTCACCGCACAAGCTGGAAGACCTGCTAGGAGGGCATTGCAATAGTCGAGGCGAGAGGTAACCATGGCGTGTACCAGAAGCTGGGTGGCGTACTGAGTTAGGTAAGGCCTGATTTTCCTTATGTTGTATAGAGCAAAGTGGCATGACCGAGAGACGGCAGCAACATGGTCTGAAAAGGACAGCTGGTCATCAGTCATGACACCCAAGTTTCTCACCACCTTGGTTGGAGTGATGGTTGAGGAGTCAATTTGTAGTTTGATGTTATGGTGGATAGATTTCTTGGCTGGAATGACCAAGAGTTCAGTCTTAGAGAGGTTTAGTTGAAGGTGGCGAGCCTTCATCCATGCAGATATGTCCGAGAGATGGTCTGTGATCTGCGCCGAGGCAGTGGTAGAGTTGCGTATCGTCTGCGTAGCAGTGGTAAGAGAAGCCGTGCGAGCGAATGATCGGCCCCAGTGAGATGGTGTAAATTGAGAAGAGAAGGGGTCCTAGCACTGAGCCTTGGGGCAACCCCTGTGGAGAGGCAGCGGGAGGAGGATAATTGTCCTTGCCACAAAACAGTGTAGGGACGCCCAGAGAGGTAGGATTCGAACCACAGGAGTGCTTTACTCGAGATGTCCATTGATGAGAGGGCGGATAGCAGGATCATGTGATTGACTGTGTCAAAGGCAGCTGAAAGGTCAAGCAGGATAAGAACTGAGGATTGGGCTGCAGCTTTAGCTGACCTTAGGGCTTCTGTTACAGACATAAGAGCTGTTTCAGTAGAGTGGGCACTCTTAAAACCAGACTGATATGGATCTAGGAGGTCATTCCGTGAGAGGAATTCTGAGACCTGTTTGAATACTGCCCGTTCAATAGTTTTGGATAAAAACGGTAGAAGAGACTCTGGTCGACAGTTCTCAACTTGAGTTGGGTCAAGTGAGGGCTTTTTGAGCAAGGGTGCAACCCGAGCCCTTTTGAAAGTGGTCGGGAAGGTTCCTGAAGCCAGAGAAGTATTTATCACATGAGTGATTGTCGGGACCACAGTAGCAGATATGGCTTGGAGGAGATTCGTAGGAATCGGGTACAGTTATTTTCATCAACCCCTACTTTCTGCTTTGCTGAGCTTGGTGTTTCCTTGTGAGCAGTGACAAGGTCAGATCCCAGACGCCAAATATCAGTGCTGTACATTCAACATTCAAATAATCATCCACCATATCATCATCATCCCCATGTAAATCCATGCCTACAGTGTGGTTGGATTCAAAACTATAAAAGCTTAATGTGCTTTATGGCCAGGACTGCCCAGATCAGTAAGTTTTAAAAGTCTGGTACTTACTGTGACGAATACTGAGGCAAGTAAGAGTCCAACAGAGAATATGAGACCTCTGCTGTTGAGATGGATCTAAGGAGACAAACAGAGATATACTGTCAGGTAATGTAGGTATTTAAAAGTTAATGCTCTGTCCTGATACACACAGGCTAACATTATGTATTTATGCTCCGAGACTTTTATTACACCTAGTCCAAATGTTTTTTTATTGTATGAGAAGTAATCAGCAGGCCAATTAACACTTATTATATTCTCAGTGTAAGGTGATAAACTATGCAGTGCCCCAACAAATACTTTGTGTGTAACAAAGCCTGCCCTGCGCTGAATATTACAGCATATCTGAATATCCCGTCCTTCATGAACACCGCTCTGTTCTATTCTGGTCCAGCAGAATCTCCTCTGCCGGAGCTGAGAAGCACTCACATAGGAGCCGTAGTCGATGCAGAGTGTTTGCAGTGCCCACGGCAGGCCCAGGCCCACCAGTATGTCAAACACATTACTGCCTATGGAGTTGGAGATGGCCATGTCTCCCAGACCTGAGGCAAGGAGAGCAACACTGTCAAGGTCTGTTTACAGTCAGGAGACAAGTCAATTGTGACAAGCTATATTCTGCTGTGTAACACCACTCTTTCTCTTCACAGCATGTGTGCTTTATTTCAGTCTTTCATTTCATTCAACAGAAATATTGATTTAAGCTTTCTGTCTTATGGTAGAGTGTATTTGTCTGTGTGTGTGTGTGTGTGTGTGTGTGTGTGTGTGTGTACCTTGCCGTGCAACAATAACACTGGCCATGCAGTCTGGGACGCTGGTGCCTGCTGCTAGGAAGGTGATGCCCATGATAACATCAGGAATGCCGAGAGTGAAACCGATCACAGTCACCTGAAACCAAAATGTTTTTTTTTTTAGTATACTGTTATATTGAGAGTAGGGGCCCAATCTACCAGAGGATACCGGTCTGTTCCCGCTTTTATCTCACTTCTTCAAAACACACTTTTACTGTGTGATGCATATTTAATGTTTTCTTTATTTGTATAGTGACATATTTATCTTTTGTATTGATTGTTGTAAAGCTATATTATTATTATTAATATTACTACATAGTTCAGCAGTACAGTAAATCAAATAAAGACCACAACTGAAACAAGCTCCCATCTGGAATAAAATTACAGAAGTAGCAGTAACAGAGTTTTATGCACACTCAAAAAAAATACAGATTAGCACAGAATGTAACAATCCTCAGGGTTTTCCTCCTCTGTGACAAAGGGGATACCAGATGAATTGAGTATAGATCAGCTGTCTCTGGGATTCATTTTGCTGCTCTGTTATGCAGAGAGAGCGTTTCTTGCTCTGCAACAGTCTCATTAAGGGATTGCACAAACATGATTAGGTTGGGAAGGGGGGGGGGCTGAACATTATGTTTTCACTTTGGGAAAAAGCAAGAACCTCTCCAGTCTTACTATAACAGTAAAATACAATACAGCATTGAATTAGTACAATTTGTTTTGCCATTAATAACTAAAAGTGCATTAAGCATTTTAAATGGTTTAGCCCTATTTAAATGTTTATATGTTAATGGAACAATCATTTCCATTTCTCATCTCCTCCACATCTCAAATTACAATTGGAATTAGCAATTGCCAAAAATAATGCAAAATCCTGTTTGTTTAGTTAAACGTATATTATATTATAGGCTAATATTTCACTTTACAGTAGTTCTGCTTTCTGTTATGTTTCAGATTTAAGTGACAGCAGAAGCTGCTGTATGCTGGTGAAAACTGTGGCACACTGTGGAGAGATAATGTTCACGTCTGTTCTGTTTGTCAAACCTGATATATTGGTCCCACTGTATATTAGCAACTAGTTGAATTTGATGAGGAGATAAAGCCCTGAAACAGACAAAGGATTATTGTCCTCTGAATGCGGCCAAACACACATTTATGATGTAACTGTTTAATAGCTTCTTTGTTTTGCAATAACAAGTCACTTAAACTAAAAAGTAAAAGCCCTAAAGGATAATATGGAGACAATTTTTACATTCTTTGAAGATCAGGATGTGTTTTCAGCATGTCAGTGAGTGAGACTTCACTGACCATCCAGACCATGATGTAGGAGAGGCCAGCGATCCAGATGGTGGCAGTGAAGAAGGAGACCATGAACCATCTCTCCCAGCGGCGCTTGGCACAGTTAGGCACGGTGAAGAACAAGAGCAAGGACAGCGGCCACATGGTCAGCCACTTCAGCTTGTTACACCCCCCAGCTGGAGGGAGGAGGAAAACCAAAAATGTGATGATGGCTTCAGTGACAGCACCGATAACAAGCAATTATCGACAGTGATCATTTTATTTTATCTGCGCTGTACCTGGAACTTTGAAAGGCACCAGGGGGCCATTATCGTCATCTTCTCCCTCTCCCTCCTCGTCGTTCTCATTGTTTTCATTATCCTCATTTTCATTTTCTGTCTCGTTGCCAGACTCCAGCCGCTGAAGTCTGCATCTCCCGTTCAGACCCTGTTCAGATCCGCTCAGCCCATTCTCTAAGCCCCGCCTCCCCTGAGGCCTGGCGGCTGAGTCAGAGTCGCCGTTGGTGATGCGGTTGACTCTAGTCTCAGTGGTGTTGATCAGTCTTTGCCTCTGGAAGTGATTAGAGCGCATTACCATAAACAACATGAAGCTCTGACTATATTCATTCCATGAACACATTTGGACATTTTGCATTACTGTCGTGTAGCATGAATGGTACCCAGTTAATTACTCAAGTTTGTTTTCATTTTATATTTATATTATGGAAATCAGGAAAAGTCCCTTTTATTTGTCTGAAACAGAAGTTTAGATTTACATCCAGACTGTAGTCTGCTGCAGACAGGTGTCTGAGGGAAAGTGAAAGAAAATCAACATTCATTCCACTCCTTCTTCTGTTGAACACAGACAGTGTTATTTGGTTTGTCTTTATGCTAAGACTCTGGTTTGGCAGGGATTTGAGTATTTAAATACATTTAAGTTGACAAAAATATTTCTCCTTTCAACTTTTTCAAATTTGAAATAACGTGTAGCATGTAGAACTACATAACTGAACATAGAGTCACACATCACAGTGTTCACACATGTGAGTCCATGTACAGTTTAGTTTAGTGCATATGTACCTCGTTGATCAGCATGCGAGAGGCCATGGTGAGGCGGGTTCTGGGGGAGAAATGACTGGTGATCATGATCCTCATACCGGCCTCAGAGAAAGACAGCTGGTGGGGGTATGCAGACAGCAGCTCATCAACCATCAGCACCGACGGCTTACAGTGGAAGTTAGCTAGAGGGAAATAACATACTAATGTTCATCTGACTGCAATGCTGTTTAGTCCAACTAAAATTTCATTTAGTCATCATGTTTTTGCAGTCAAGAATCATGTGAAGGCGATTTTTTAATTTATTGTTAACAGTCAATTATTATTGAAAGAAATTGAAAGAAATGGGGTCTTTGGACAGTTTACTCTCCAAACCTCTGAGTGGGTGGGCCGAAGTAATGGTTTGAATGAGAGTTGAGTGCAAGCTAAGGTCCACAGTTCTTTGCATTTCACTTTTTGTTCGGTAGCTCATTCAGCAAGCCAGTGTGGGACGTGGACGTGTCCTTGCTGTAGATACGAAGTAGACACTGAAAGCAAATGTGGGTTGCGGTCTGTGGCTATTTCTGATATAAACATAGAGTTGGGGTGGAGCTCTCAGCTGAGGCCAAAACTGTCTTGATTGACTATGAATTGAGACGTTGCTTGAATGGACTCAAGGATGCTAGAGAAGATTTCCGCTGTGTTGCAGAGTAATGTCTCACTGATCGTTGTCTTCAAGCAAGACCTTCAAGCAAAGGCCACCTCTAGCACAGGACAATCTCATGTAAGCAAACAAAGAACAGTCATTGTGCCTCATTGCCACCTTCTCAAACATCTCTGGCTTGCCATGTCAGGACGGTATGTCGATTTATCCTCAGGGTTCCACTTTTGGATGTTATCTCAGCATTTTTCCAGGCCTTAAATATGAAAGATGTACAGTGCCTGTAGGCTTTCGGCAGGCTGCAACAATGGTACAGTGCGAATTCCACCCTATCTGCTGACACAACAGGTCCCCTCATTGTTACCAATGCATTTTCTGCTCATCAGTGGCTGGACCTCTTGCAGCACCAACATTAACAATGCCATCCATAGGTTCATGTGATCATTTCCATTTCCAAGGGGTGTCCACCACCCATGTTAGGGCGGGGTATGATCCCCATGTCCTGTCAGAGAGAACACAGAAATGTAAGTGGTTATCTGTGCCAGAGGTATTTTTGTCCAATAGTCCAGGTCCTGGCTTCTGTGGGACGCTGCACATTCAAGCACATGCAGCATGGTAACCATCTGCTGAACCAACTGTCTCCTGCCACCCTGGTTCTCTTCATCACCTCCTCAGCAGAACAAGCTGACGGAGCAGGCTGTGCTGAAGCAAGTTGGAGGTTGGAAGGATGTGTGAAGGCCTGAGCCAGCATCTTGTGCTGCTCACTTCTGTTCGCTGTTGTTGTGTTCCACACTATACCTCACCTCTGAGGGCAGAGAGTACAGAAGATGCAAACACTAGAGTAATCTTGGTGGCAAAAACAGTCCCTCCCTTGACAGTTGAGCACCCAGGAGATTTGTCCTTTCCTTCTGGTGGCACCAGTTGTATCCTGCCACCATCAACTGGGCCACCAGGACAAGACTACCGTGTTACTACAGTCTTCTTGTCCATGGTCTTCTGGAAAGACCGGTTAGCAGAACTGGATTCAAGGTGGGCAGCCACCACACTACTATACAGATGAATGCTCTGGTGTTGCTGAGGGACCGTTGTTCGTTTCACTCAAGTGAATTCTGGCCCATGTATATACTCCTAGAGTTTGTCAAGATAACAAGACACGGGCTTGGTCTGCAGCTGGTTTGTGCGCTTCCCTCTTAGAGTTTCTGTACAGAGGGCCAGGAGGTGGAAGCGCAGTGCTCAGTGTGTTAGCAGTGGGCTTCATCAAGTAGGGGAAGTTCTCAGTTGCCAACAAGGGGATCAGGGATTCATTTGTGGCCATCATCTCACCATATACGCAGCCCAGAAACGGACAGCAAGGTGCAGCTTTAGCATTGAAGATCTATACTGGCAATCATCCCAAGACAAAAAAGTGACAGAACTTTGTCAATAATAAAGTCATCCTTGACTGTCTTATCCCGGAGCTGAACAAAAATAGATGAGGAGTGGTGCCCCAACTGACTTTATGTTTATGTAAATTTCAGTGCGCAGAGATGAGCAGCTAAAACCTTCAGAGTCCTGTTAGAGGGCAAAGCCCGTGTTAAATAGAGCAGATTATGTTACCTTTCTTGAGCAGGACTGCAGTAGCGTCACACGTGACATTATCCTCCAGATCAGTGCTTCCTGTCAGCCCATTGGCCAGACTCATAGAGCTCTTCTTTCGACGGTCAAAGTAGCGATGTGCCCTGCCGTTAAACCTGGCAATGACAGATGAATGAGAAGGGGCCGCAACTAACTAAATGCAACTTATCAATTAACTGAAGGCATTAGCAGTTTCTGGTGATGACACTCACTTCATGATGAGGATGTAGACTGCATACATGAGGATCAGGACAAGAGACTCCCACCTGCACACAAACACAAGGTCAGTAAGATTTATACAGTGATTCAGTATTTAAAAAAACATATAAATATATATAGAGAGGCCGCTACAGAAAATATCATTACGCACCAGCACACCTTCTCATCGTAGATGAACTACAAAAGCAAGACAAAGAGGACACAAAAGGACATTAGGCGGAGGCAGTAATTGAAAGGGAAATTAATTCTGCAACATCTACTCCACTAGAGGGCATGACCAAGCTCAGGCAGCCAGAAAAAGGTCAAAGCATGACCTCTATCTATCTTAATTATACATAATTCCTAGATAGGAAGGTACTTAAGAAACAGATAGTTCCTTTTTTTATTTTGAAATCACTGGTCAGCTTGTCTCTGTAGCGTGTTGCACAATGAATATGTGAAATCATGGATTCTGTATCACATAGTCATAGTCATGTGATTCTGCTGTTTATTTAGCTTTTGATTTATCGTTTCTGTGTGCATGTTGATTAGGTTAGGTGAGGTTAGAAACTTGTGGAAAACGTCTTTGGCTTCATCATGACATGAAAGAACACACTGTGTGGCCCATAGCATGATACTAACTGCAAACTGTACATGCACTACACAATCATTTATAGTACACTGTTTTTGCAGTTGGTGTACAAGAAATAAACATACCTTACATACAAATAGTTGTGCCAATTAAACTTTACACTGAGAAAGCTAAACGTTTGATGATGTTTTTGGAGCTTCCTCTCCACCACCTTGCAGCTTGGAGTAGAGCCTCTGTGTCAGTGGTGGAGGAAGTATTCACATCCTTTACTTAAGTAAAAGTATTAATACCACAATGTAAAAATACTTGCACAGTACTCAACATTTTACTTATGAAAAGATACATAAGTATTGTCAGCAAAATATATGTAAGTATCAAACATAAAAGTATTCATTTTTGCAAAAGTGTCATATTATTAAATGCATTACATTATTTGATTATTATTATTATTATTAGGTGCATTAACGTGTAAGTGGCATTTTAGTATCTACTTTAGTCCATCAGGACCAAAACCTCGCGCTACAAGTACAGTTTCTTTCCGTCTGCAGCTCATCAACAAGGCCAGAGACGCCCACTGACTCTCAAACCACCAGACCCTCCCTTTTAGAATACAGTAAACTCATACTGTACATTTTTAAACCCACTGTGAATATTTTGTAGTGTCATGTCGTTATACTTTAGCGGCTATTCATTTATTAAATTTTGTTTTTATTATAATGATTTTTTTTTTTATTGTTTTCCAACCTCAAAAGTGTACTTAAGTACAATATCTGAATAAATGTACTTAGTTACTTCCTACTACTGCTGCATTTCCTTTGTGCATTGAATTGTGGGACAATAGTGTCCATCAGCATCCTCAAAAATGAAGTGTTTTTTAATATGCATACTGACATTTTTGAGTATAAATGATTTTGTCCCTTGTTCTAGTGTGAATACAATTCATACTCAAACCCTGCTTACAATTAGGTTGTATCATGGATTTGGGACACAGCTTCAACAGGGAGGATTGCTAAGATTAAAAAACTGCTAAGTATCCACATCGATAGTCAATGTACAGTACTTGTACGTGTTCATTGACTTTCTACTATCTAGGATTACTGCTGAGGCAGAAAGCGGGTATTGGTATTGGGTATTGATACCAAAGCAGATAACCATAACCTGCACTTTCAAATTAGCATGTGAGCTGTGTATTTGTCTATAACCTCTTACCACAATGAGGGCCGTGATAGAAAATATGTAATAAGTTGAATCTCTGAGTAGAGCCCAATGAGAGAGCTTCACTGCCTGCAAGGAGGAAGGAAAACAGAGATCAGTACACTTGCAAAACATATGTATGCAGCTTCAGTTCATTCACTCTTACGCGAGCTCTTGAGTTGACCTCCTGAATCACAGTCACTGAAAAAACCAACTGCAAGGTACCATCCTCTGTAGGAAAGGTGCCCGTGTGTTAGTCAGCTTTATGGGCTACGATGCAGGAGTGACTAACGCTACAACACTCTCCCACACAGCGCTCACACTCCCACTATACATAAGTGGAGGGTCAGAAGTCGCATCTTGAATGTGCCACTCCCAGCTGTGGAATCGTTTGCTGTTGCGATGCAGATGGTAGAGTTAGAACATAAATGTTTGCTTGTACAGTAGTGCTTCATAGAGGGAGCCTGCTTTGAACAGCCAGCCAAGGGTAGCAAACAGTAGTGAGGTTCAATGGCCGGACTTGAGGATGGTTTTACTGCACACCATTCCTCCAAGCCCTGTTACATCGCCCGCCCTTCTCCCTCATTATCTCACTATGATTACATAATGCACAATCTGGGATTGCATCACTGTTTAGAGTCCAGTGCATATATTTTTCAGAGCAGAGAGCTTATCCTTGTACTGCACTCATTTCCATATCCCTGGCATGTCAGACAGCATCAGCGAGATGCTGCACTACATTATGATATCTCTGTCTCATTCAACACGCAGCACTGAGGATGCATAGCTGAAAAGAGATACAAACTACCTAATGGGTTGAGACTGATGGCATGTTGTACATGTGGCTTGTTAAGCAGATCGAGCACAGAGGAGAATATAAAACAAAGTGTCACAAAACACACAAAACATATAAAAATGTTTCCAGTGTGTACCGGCACATTTTGTACATTTGTTCTTATAGTTGATTGACCCCTGAGGGGAAATTTGTCCTCTGCATTTAACCCATCCTAATTAGGAGCAGTGGGCATCCATTGTGCAGCACCCTGGGAGCAGTAAGTGGTTCAAGGCCTTTGCTCAGGGGCACTTTGGGCAATGGTCCATGCTGGACTCGAACCGGTTCCCCAGCCAAGTCCATACAGAATGATCTATAGTGAGATGTGAAATGATGAAAATTGCATATTTGTGTGTGTACCGCACCTGGCCGGCGAAGAAGCCACACACGCCGATGATGCAGAGGATGTTGAAGACAGCTGAACCCACGATGGTCCCCACACCCACGTCACCTTTGGTGATAAACACCCCTGGGGAGAGAATGAGCGCACGCACACACACACACACACACACACACACACACACACACACACACACACACACACACACATGCACACACACAGCATTATGATGCCATACAGAGCATGAATGATGTGTTGTACACAACTTGACATTTCCAGTTGCAGCACAGCATCTGCAGAGCTGACAAACAGATGTCGCACAACTGTCAAAACATATGTAAATAACTTGGCCATATTCACGGTCGGCCATGGATCTCTCTCTCTCTCAATCACACACAAACACACATGGGGAAAGAAAATCTTTTTAAAGAAGCCCATAAAACCTGAAGTTTTCTTCATTCTATACCCATCAGAAGAATGAAATGTCTTGAAACCCTGTCTGTATGTATAATTTGATTTTTTTTTATAAAGAATACAGTAATGTGCCACCTTTGAAGTGACTGTTCTTCATATTGTTGGCGGAGACAGATATACTACACTGAACACATGATCAAAGACGAAAAGGGAAAAGAAAAAACGCCTTTACTCCTTACCAGCAATTCTCTAGTGATTATTGCATAAGATGACTTTAATGTTATTCTGATGTGATTTCATGTTTGTTTACTGCAAGTGTCTAGGGATAAAAGCATCTATGTAAAACATCCATTAAAAGGCATGCATGCTTCCTCCCTAATCCAGCTACAGCATTGCAACATGTGTCCTCTTACAGAGGACTTAAGAGATGGGGGTAGGGTGGAGGGGGGTGATTGTCGTGAGTACCTATGATGGACGTGAAGAGCTCAGGGGCCGAGCTGCCAGCGGCCATGAAGGTGGCACCTGCTACGTCCTCGCTGAGATGGAGACGCTGCCAGAAAAGTAGTAAGAGACAAATTAAAAGTGCATCTTTGACCAGGAAATACCCACTGCAATTAGAAAATCCAGACCACAAGATCAGTCACAGCCTGACCCTGACCCTTAGCTGATAATACAGATCCTCTAAAGCTTGCATTTGTGTGATTATGTAAACACACTGTTAATCCGATATTTTACCACTTAATGTGAAAACTTGACAGCATGTCTGGAGGAAGAAAATGGGTCCAATAAATATCCTTTCTATTTATTTTATACTCTCCTTTATACTGGGAACCAGCAATACCTTGTTTAGTGACATACAAAGATTTAGTTAGCTATTCAAATAGGCAACATTTAAGTATTCAGTTACTCAAGGAAGAGACGAGGAGAAAAGTCTAAAGGCTGTGTAGTCCAACATGTATTTGATATTTTGTACATGAGCCTACACTACTTGAAATTATGTACATGCATATGTAATATTATATTTTAATAAATGTAGATTTGTACAGGTGAGGATGTCTTGCTGTATTTTTGATGTTTGATATAGAGTACAGCAGTCTATAGTGATCCCACGTCGGATGGGCCAAATGATGTCGTGATGCACACCCACGCAGCCCAGATGAAGAAATATCTGTTCATTATCTGAGTTTTTGAGTGTTTTGACTGTGGCTTATTTAGTCATTATTATTCAATGTTCTAAATAAACTTTTAAGATCTGAGAGTTTTTCAGGACCTTTAATACCTCACATTCATACCTCACACAGCTTCTCCAGGGAGGGCACGAAGTAGTCATCACAGACGAGGGCCAGGGCACAGAACATGTAAATGGTCTGCGAAGACAGACAGAGAGAGATATTACAGGGGACGGTGAAGTATTGACATGTTGCTTGATGTGATTTATATATATATGATACCATAGGATGAAAAGTCCACACTAAGACGGTTAACATATATTACAGCAACCAGCTGTAATATATGCACTGATATTTCAAACTGGACAAAGTGATGTTGTTTACCACCTCCCATGTCTTCTCCAGCCTTTGATTCTATTTCGAACAGATCTCTGTATGTACCCTGAGAGATACAGTGAAGAATACCCCTCTGCTCCCACTGCTACATTAAATTTAGATGTAAATGGCCATAAAAAATGGAACAGTGAGTTCTAGTAAATGAAGGCAAAAAAAGGTCTGATCCATGAAAATGCAGTGCAGTACATTAACAGTTTAAAGACAGCAAACGTTCATGAACAACATAACTGTAGGACCACACTATTTACATTTTTAAATAAGGAAGTTAGTTTTCACTTTTTAAAAGTACTGCATTAAAAAAAGCCCAGGGCGGAAGGTTACGTACTGTAAAAGGCTTATTCCCCTACTGTCTGAACGGACGAACCATGGGCCCTATCTGACAAATATCAAAATACACTACAACTGCTCTATAAATTCAATATAATGGCAGTTTATTTCAGACCCCATGAATAAATTAAATAAATTTAAAGTAATATTGTTTCTTTTTCTCACTTCATACAACCTTTATATAAAAAACCATAAACATTGTGTTGTTCTTTTTTGAACATTTTAAGCTCTTTTATGCAACATGAACATTGAATTTGTATTTATATTTATCTCCCTATACTTCCAAAAATGAAGTAAAATATAGAAGGAACGTGAAGAGTAGGAGGCTTGTGTAGATAGCCATTATTTGCAAGGAAAGAGTCCTCGTTTCCCCGAATCACTATGAAGTCAGTATGACCCATGGTGTCCCAACGGCAACATTCATTGCAAATATTCCAGGTTCTCAACAGTTAATTACTTCGCACCTCTATAATGAGAGACGTTGCGTTGGAGGGGGACAAGTGGGTCAAAAGTTGCAAAGACAAATCCCGCACACAAGTAGCTTGCAAAAAAAATTCGGTATATAACACCATGTGCCTGATGAAGGGATAAATGTTGTTATTATATATATTTTATGCAAGTTAGACAGTGTGTGGGAGTTTTCAATGCAAATATTCCAGGTTGAAATATGCTGGAATTTTCCTTTAAGAAATCCTTAACTTTATACATTTATAATCTATTATCACTCCCACAAAATTCTAGTTAAGACACTCTGGACACTGTAAATTAATTCTTGCTAAATAAATCAAAATCAACTATTTACAATATTCAATGACTTTTCAAATTCAAAACTTAATTAATGTTTTGGAAACCTTGGAAACAAATATCATATTCGTAGAAAACAACAATAATGGCCCTAATACTGACCCTTGGGGAACCTTTAATAAATCCTGTCCTTCCAAATATCTCCTGAATAGTCTTAAAATGGCAGGTTAAATTATGGAAAAATTAACCTATCCTTGGCATCACATAATACATATAACACAGAACCCAAAATGAAGCAGAGACAGGGTGGAGAAAGAAAGACAGCGTTGATCAAGAGAGAAAATGTCAAGTAGTGACGACAGACTGACGGAAAATGTGTGAACAAAGGAAAGGCATGAATATCCTTACACCTTGTTAAAAAGAAGCCTTGCTTACAGAAAAATGGCACTGAGAGAGAATATTTCTTATTCCTTTTGTGCTCAGTACTGAGTCACATTTTCCTTTGCAATAGTTCTTCTCTTTCCTGTTTCTGAAAGCAGGTGAGAATGAGCTGAACTACCCAACGCCTGCATGAGAGCTACGGCTGAGCCCACACACTGAACGACTTTCAGTGTGCATGCAAAAAGTCAGAGTGTGACATGTAATCCTGGCTACTGGGTTGAATCTTGATTCGGGTGTGAGGTTGAGATGGAGGGAAAAAATGCAGCCTTCATCGCCATCTCAAGCCTGCTGTAGCTGTTACTGATGGTATGTGCATACTGAAAGTAAATGTGTGTGCATGTGTAATGTTAAATATAGAGAGCAAATCCTGAGAAGAAGAAATTCTGTGAAGTGATGACGCACTCATGAGCTGTGCAGAATTGGAGGGGGGTCAGCAGTACAGCCGTCAAGATAACAGCAGTTGGAGGTAAAATTCAGTGATATTAAAATTCAGAAATGAGACTCTAACACAAAGCGCTTTACAGATTTCTGCCTTCAAGCTGCATCCAATACCAGAAACATACATGATCAATGACAATCTTGCGACCGACGGTGGAATCAGTTCACAGCAGCTTCACTTGTGGCTGAATCAGAGGATAATACAACGAAAAGACGGATGGATCTACTCCTCTGTTTAAATCAACATCCCTGAAGCAACACCAAATGCTGTTATGAGTGCTGCATAAATGCAGACAATATAAGCCACATGACATCTGCTCTGTAATTTGTTTAGTTATTTTTCAATAGAATTTTAAGATTTGAAGTTTTGTTTTATGATTTGACTTCATAAAGCCTTTGGTTTTTGATATCTTAACCTGTGTACGACGTAGGAGGACTGTCTGATTAATAAGTGGAGCCAGCACATTTATATGACGTATTCTGGCTGCTCAGTACAAAGCAGAGGTGGGACAAGGCCATTGTTTTGCAAGTCTCCTGTCTTGGCTATGAAGTCCCAAGTGAAGTGCCAGCAACACCTAAGTAAAGTCACAGTTCTTTATAGACTATGTGACATGGTTAATATAGTAAATTTACAGAAATAATGAATGCTATACTTTACATCCAAATGTGATAATCTGATGTATCTCTGCTGGTTCTGCACTTATAAAAGCGCCTTTCCTTCTGTTTTTATTGACTGATTTATTCACAGTAGATCTGCTCTCATGAAAGTGATGTTTTGATTTGTGGCACTGCAAAGAATCCAATAAAAATAATGTAATACAAACCGTTGTTATCAGTGGACAAAGATCATTCTTATTGCTATGCAAGACCGTGAGATGCAGTTGAAAGCTCTAGGTTGCCCTTTAGTTAAAGAGTATTCACTGTTCACAAAGTCAAGAATGAACTTTTTTATTTTATTATTAATACCTCCCATGGTCATCAGTTGCAGCCTTAGTTTAAGACCTTGTTTAAAGGCATGTGACAGATAAAGGAGCTTTACTGAGGAGACTGTCAGTGCTCTCACTTAAGGCGCTTTCACACTGCCCAATTTCCCGGGATTATTACCCCAATATGCTGGCTCGCTGCGTTGTGTGAAAGGTACCGGAAAGGGGGGTCCGATTTGATCCGCCTCTGAGCCGGGAATGTTGGTGTTGTTGGTCTGTGTGAAAAGCCACAGCCGCAATGCAGTAATAGGAGTCACGTTTCAAGCTGTTGTGTTACAAGTCGCTGTCTTTTCTTAACGGCCTAACTCTGAAAGTCCACCGACTCCAGCTGCGCCACATTTTTATTAAGTCTCCAGCCCGGAGTCAACGTCCACTGGAAGTGTATCAGCATTGACTTGTGATATATTTGTCATTACTGTGCTTTCTACTACCTTCTCCTCAGCGCTCTCACTGACCCCGTTTTGTTCCGTCAACTTCAGTCTGCATATCCACAGGGAGCATTTCAGAATCAGAGCATTTTGCCTGCCCGATTTTGCTGACATGTTTAGATTTTATCGATTTGGTAATCAGTGCTTGCTTTTGTGCTTCTACTATGATTAAGTGGGCTACGTAGATAAATGGTTAATTTTTTTGTCTGTTTGTTGTTTATTCTTGTTTTACGATCGGGACTCTGCACAGGGTAATTTATTTTGAAAATTCACCGGATAAGCTCAGGCAGTCGCGGCGTAGGCGGACTTAGCGAAGGTAACCTGGAAAGCCGGAATGCAATGTGAAAGCACACGCGGTTGCGGGATTACTCCACAGTGTTTTGTTCAGCATGAATGAGCGAATGCGGCATATTGGCGGACATTCCTTCCGTGTTTATTTCGGCTGCTTTAGCTTCTTCCCTAGCTCGC
This sequence comes from Micropterus dolomieu, assembly GCF_021292245.1. Lineage (NCBI taxonomy): Eukaryota > Metazoa > Chordata > Actinopteri > Centrarchiformes > Centrarchidae > Micropterus > Micropterus dolomieu. Next base: position 29,152,477 of record NC_060153.1, read on the forward strand.
ATCCTGACATCAGATGGAAATAGCTTGTTATACTGTGTTTTTGGCATAGTTTTTGTAAATACCCAAGCATCCTAGAAAAGGTTACTTTCATTTGCCCTCCTGCAACAGGAAAAGGCTAACTCAGAGGGTGGATGCACTCTAAGTAGTGACATTGCCTATAATGTCAGACATGTACTGGCAAAGTGGTCCATTTGGTAGTTCTTAGTGCTCTGTTTGTGCACAGCAAAGTTCCCTGGAGACGCTGCTCTGCTGGCATGAGCTTCCATTACAGTCAGCCCCCCAGAGCATCAGCAACAGCCCAACACAACATGGGTCATCATGTACTGGAACATTCTGCCTGCCTTGTGCCACTCATACCAGAGTGACTGCAGAGGGGCTCCATCGTAGCCTTGACCTCGCATATTGACCCCTGCTGGACCATGCTGGAGTGGCCCGTGGGGCCGGTCATGCATGTGCTGAACTGATGAGATACAGAAGGGGAGAGGAGGAGGAGGAGGAGGCGGGGGGAGGAGGAAAGGACTGGGCCTGATCCAGACGCTGTCTTCTGCTCAGCCAGAGAGGATGAAATATATACAGTTTGTTTAGCCTTGCTTTGGATGATATCCTGCCAGCGTTATCCAACGACTTGATAAAAAGCAAACATGACAGGTAATGACAACGACTGTGTCATTTTGGGATGGATTTAGGTTGAGGTGTTGCAGTTGTAGTGACTTATAACTCCACACAGATTTTACACACCAAAGTCTGTTTACAGGTCTTGGGAAGTACTACAGCATATGTGAAAAAGGAGCCCCAAGCCCATTGGTTCCTACCAAATATGTAAATTTAATAAACAGGTCACAATTATATCGTCTCATTTTTTTAAAAGGCTCAGTCATTTCCTTAAGCAGCAAGCTCTACGGCACAGAGGAATAAGCTATACTGTACCCTTTAAAATGCAATGTAAAAGACCAATTACACGCAGTTTCGCATGTTGACAAGACACACACACACACACACACATGAACACAGAGTTGTACGTGTAGTAAAACTTACACAAAGGACATGCAGGGCCACAGCTCCTTCAGTTCTCTCCTTGTGTGTGAACAGGTCTGTAGGGAACTCGTGCAGAGCTGAAAGAGACAGACACATACGGTTAGAACAGCATGTGAGGGTGTGTATATGTGTGCGTGTGATAGTGTGTGTGTGCGTTTTCCGCAGAGCGTGGTGCAAGGAACATACTTCCAATGTCCAGCAGAGAGGTCAGCGCTGTGAGCACAGAAACCCATTGAACTCATGTGTACTGACAAGGATCCTTGCCCAGAGAGCACCTTGCCCAAGTGTGTGTGACAGTCTAACTGCACTCTGCCAAGGACCGTGTTTGAGCATGCTTCCTCGGAGAGCGACAAGAATAGGGAAATGGAAAAAGTGAGCACTAGGAGGACGAAGTGGAGGGCAAAGAGGAGAGAGAGCATTGTAGAAATAGAGCAAGGGATATTTAGGGTAAGGCAAGTGGGATGGAGAGCAAAGGACAGAGAAAGGTTGGTGGGTGTTTAACTGATTTTTGCAAACTCCACTCTGCATGGAAATATGAGTACAAGTGAGCAAGAGAGGGCAACTGTGTGTGAGCAAAAGACGGAGAGAGGATAGTGGAAAGTTGGCACATGGAGAGCGTGTGAAGGGAAACAGAAAGAGGTGAAAAGGAGGGAGTTTAGTTTTAAATGGTGGTCTGAGTTATTCTTCCCCCTCTCCATGGCTTCTTGACTTCCTCCCCTCTCTCAGCCCCACAGTCCCTCCTTGACTGCCAAGACCAGTGACAGGCGCTTGGCTGCCGGAGAGTGTTGAAGAACCTTTGCCTCTTAGCCCTCAAGCATCAAGTCACCCTGTCATCATTTCCTCCCACACAGATCAGGAGCCCATTCACAGGCCACTGCTAACATCGGTTACATATTTCAGCACCTACACAGTTCCCTGGGAAAGGCCAGTTAGAGAGAAAGGAGATTTTGACTTCCGGAGATCAACCCACGTTAAATAAAAGGCAAATAAATTAAAACAAATTGGTTACAGTCCCAGGGCTTGAGGCACCTTGAGACAACATGAGATAAGTAAAGCACAGTGGTGCTATGAGCTAAACGCTAACGTCAGCATGCTAACACACTCACAATGAGAACGCTAACATGCTGATGTTTAGCACACAAAGGTCACCACATTTATCATTATAATTTAGCACGTTAGTCTATTATACATTGGCTAACACTAAGCACTAAATAGAAATGTCAGTACTAATGTATTTTGTCTAAAGTGCTGGACAAAGTGACGTTCTGACCTGATGATGGCGCTAGATGAAAAGTCAAAGGATCACTAAAGATATTACAATGCACCAAATGTCATGGCAATTCATCTCATAGTTGATACAGAGATATTTCTGTCTGGACTAACACAGTGGACCGACTAACCAAGCGACCGAGTGTCAGTGACATTGCCATCCCTTGTGAAGTACACTGCTACCATGGCTAGAAACTTCAAGCAACACAGGGACAGAAACATGAGACCAAGGGTTTGACTCGGGAACATTAAGGGCACATGGTATACATCTTAGTGTAGGAGGCTCATCACTACAGGTAGGATAACCATAAGAAAGAAAAAGAGCAGTTTATTATTTCAGTTACATTTAGTCTTATTTCAATCTCACATCCTTCACAACATGTTGCAGAGAGAAAATGAGCAGAAAGAATAGTTCACTACTTTCCCACTGTTTTCTCCCACTCTCCCTCTGTTTTGCACTCTGTTGACCTATTTGCATCTACAGTATCTCGCTGTGTTTGAGTGGCTGCAGTCCTCCTCTGCACTATGTTCTACTGCTATAACTTCTTAAGCCTAACACAATGCAGACCATCTTGTAAAAAGCCACAGAAGGTACAAAGCAGCAGTACAGACGGCCATCTCACAGCGACAGCTGGATGTGTTTAATATTTACTGTTACATGCCGGTGTTAGCTAGCTCAACCTCAATCCAGCCAAAATGCCAGGCTAGTGTGTGAAGGGAAAGAACAAGCACCTCTCATGGTGGGAATTAGAGCTTTATGTATTGTAGGCGAAAAGAAAAACACATTAATAATGTCTGAAGCAAAATGCCCCACCCGAAAAAATCACCATAAATAATCATAAGGGTGAAAGACAAGACTGAAAAAGAAAGACTGAAAAAACTCAAATGAAATTAGCAGAATGCTCTTCTGAAGTCTTCAAAGAGCCTGCAGATAAAAACCCATACTGCTAATTACTGTTCCAAGAAGCATGAAGCCCAATTTCCCATGAGAGATAGTAAGTAGATGTGCGGATGTGATGCAGAACCACAAACTCCCACAAGAAACCCACTGAACCTTCATGTAAACAAGGTGTTTTATTCACATCAACACTGAAAGGTTCCCCTTCACAGCACCTAACTCTTTCTAAATCCAATCAGAAACACACGCTGTGGCTCAGGAGGGACAGCGGGTCGTCCAGTGATCGCAGGGTTGGTGGTCCGATCACCAGCTACTCCTGTCCACACGTTGAAGTGTCCTTAGGTAAGACACTGCACCCTAAATTGATGGTAAAGTGCTTTAGACAAAAGCACTATATAAATGCTAGATATGTGGAAAACATACAGAATTTTACACTTAAAGGACAAGTCTGGTTTATTACTACTTGTTTTGGTAGTTTTAGCCATCAGTTATGACAACCATAACTTAAAATCTACTAAACCCCTCCCTCAAACAGCAACTGTCCAATCATAGCTTAGCAATCACACCTAGGCATTGCCTTCCTGTCAAGCTTTGTATTTCTCAACATGCTGAAGAGGTGTGCACGGGACTCTGCTAGGGAGGGTGGTAGCTTTTTCAAAACCAAAGAGCAAAAGTGTGATGGAATGGATGAAACATTATGATTATACACGCTACAAATGCAAATCCAGCTGCAAATGTTAGCATGTCCGGCTAACTAGCTTACAGCCTACAGTAGTAACCTAGCTGTACTTTCAAGGCGAAGAAGCATTTCATTAGCTAACTACATTTTATGGGTTAGATAGACATTTCATCCACTGTGCAGTATTTCACCACAGAAAACTGAATGTTATCAGAATCAAGGCTAACTTTAGCAGCTCTATCTGCTCTTTAATGGATTTGGAGAAGTTTATACTTCAGCAACTGCAGCGAAACTCCAAGATAGCATTACGCTCACCAAGCATTGGTTAGTACTCATCCTAAAAGATCTTCCTCTTGGAAATGTAAAAGAGAAACACACTGAGTACGAACAATGTAAGCTATGCAGCCAAACAGGGTTACCCTAAAACTTTGATCAAAATCCTAGTCCCAATTAGACGCCTGTCCCTTTTACTGGCCTAGTGTGGCCCCACGTTTTGACAAATAAACGCAGATCTTAATTAGACACTGGTCTGGTTTCTATTGAAGTTTTTTAAATGTATAAAGCCTCTTAAAGCCCACTGGGTCACCCGCTTCAGCTGGTTCAAAGCTGCTTATATCGCACATACAAATATAAATGTTTATGAACTTTTTTCAATACGGACATGTTACACATTTTAAGATTGGCGAGATTCTGCAAAGTTCAATTGTTCAGTTATTTTTATGGGAACAATTCAGACTTACTGGTATGGTATACAAGTAATATTCACCACACTTTTGTGCGAAAGGACACCTGTCCCAAAAATTAAAAAAGTAGAATGATGACCTCACATACAGCTAAAAGAGCACAGTGGAATGTAGACACATGCGTAATCTCATAACACAATGTTAATAACCAGCACAATGGTGGACAATAGCAACTCAACTCAGGAAGAAGCGGACGGCAGGAGAGCAGCCAGATTGAGGTGAATGGTGCTCTACATGAGCAGGTGATGAAAAGGGCTCAGCAGCTGAGTTCTGTCAAGTGGACATGGGGATAGAGACGAGAGGATGCGCTGGTCGAGCAGCCGGCATTCACCGCGTCTGATGCTCGCTGTGGCAGGGGGAGACACTGGCAGCAGATGTACTCATCGCCATCGTCTGGTTTACACCAACAAGGATGCAGACACACACCAAGCACCTGCCTCACTAACGCCTTGTTGGGACCTCATTTTATGGCCTACATGTAAGGCCAGAAGCCTTAACAAGTGGCCCACAGTGTGAATTATACAATGACAATCAGGGGGGTCGACCTTTTTTCCAGCTCGGCAAGGAAACCCAGTACAGCGCAGGCATGTGCTTCAGTGAACTAAAGTCTTACAGTGTCCTTGCTTGTTAAATGTATTATCTGCAGTCTGTAGATGATGAAATATCTAATTTATTACACCAGTTGATGGGTGTCCCATACCACACAACTTTTGTAGTCAAGGGTCTTCATTTCCGCTCAACCACAGATGCGCACAATGCTGAACCATAACCAAAGACACTATCATAAAACACAGGCTGAATTATCATCTCTAATTCCTAATTCTTTTCATTTCAAGTTTTAAGTTTCAACTTTGTTGAATATCTCCGTTCCTCGTGCTCATGCTGACTCTGAATGAAATGTAATCTGTGTTCAATAAAGTAGCAGTTATCCCTTTGAAGTAACACACCAGGATTTGAACATTTTTCAATTACCTTGCCAGGTAAAACTCCAGACTGAAAACACAAATGGTGTGCTTGTTGTAAAAAGACTCAAAAAAGAAATTAACTATTAAACTACATTGATGTCAAAATGTATCTCTACAATAACTAATCCTCAAGTTCACTGCTCATGCCTAAGCACCAGTGTTAGCTAACAATTAGATCAAATATGACATTTTACAGTGCGGTAATGAAATACCAAGCCAACATTGGTAATAATAGGGCGGGCTTTCAGCTAGCTAACATCAAATAGCTAAATTAGGAAAAAGTAATGTTAGCCTTAGATAGCTAACAATAGTTAGCTAAACTTCCACAGACACTTGACACAATCTAATTACGAAACTCCGATGGTAGAATATTTATGTGTGTTCAACAAGCTAGATGGCGAACTGCTTACATTAACCTACATTGTCTCCATTAGCTTGTTGTGTGGTGCAGTGGACTTTAATGAGCCACTGGGACTGATGCAGGCAGACAAGACGTTCAACTAAGGTCAAGGTTAGGAAATGGTATGGTCTATTTTAAGGGTGTCTGAAATCGTATTTCAACATTATAGAAACATGAATATAGGATATATATTGTAATATTTACAATTACAGGTAAGAAAGACCCTCCAATCTCGTCCATATTTCGAACTATGAAGTGGCCTATATGTAAGATGATAAGCCTGAACAAAGAAACGGTCCCAAAATCCCTCACACTCACAGCTGATTGTGAGAAGTAGAATCCAAATACCAGCTCCAGTAATTAGGATTTTGTCTTATTGTGTTAGCTCCTGCCACCGCCAGACGAGCCAATAATTACATTTTATCAAGACCAAGTCCAGCACCACGGCTCCTGAATGCAAGTTCACTGCTGGGTACTGTGTGAAAACGTGGAAGGCACATTGTGTCTTGCCATAGCAACCACGATATTATATACTGTCCTTTGTGTGCCTTTTTCTCCCCCCGCCCCGCCAGCTTAACTCCAGCTGTGCTCCACGCCATCTTTGTGAGGACAGGTCCTCCATTTTGGTTCCTAACTCCTTGCTTAAGCATCTGCCTGCGCCATTTTGGATCATTGCATGACGAGCCTTCTTTCTCACTCCCCCGTCTATATTGTCTCACACACACCCACACACACCCACATACACTTACATCACATGCTTGCTGATTGCTGTATGCTTTTATTGTGCTTTGAGTAGATGACAATGGTTTGTTGGCTGAAACTGTGAAACTGAAGCCTGTGGTTATTTGTGTACTGGGCTGTAATAACGACTGGTTGTTCACTATGCACTCAATATTGGCATTTATAGGTGGGCAAAACTCTTTTATAAACTGTTTCCATGTTTGGTTATTGGTCCCTGATGCCAGCGCCCTGGTTTTATCAATCTTCATGAATAGGTCTATTTTCTAAAATATTAATAACTTTCTGAATATATTTCTGAATATATTTTATTTTAACTTTGCTAGTTCAACCAAACCTGCCCCCCAACAGCATGCTACACCAGGCTTAACTTTATATGCTGCCGTGTGTCAGGGAAGACTCACGCTTTACACTTTATCTTCACACAGTTACACAGAGTCTGGGGAGCTGTCCATTCATGGTCTACTGCTGGTCACTGAGCAGCTACACTGTCCTGGCTGGGGATTAAACAGTTCGGACACAAGAGGCCAGAGCTTTCCTCACATACTCTGCTATGCAGAGTTTTCCCTATAGTCTGGTGACATAAGATGGCAGTGGTCACATCTCATTAATGTTTCCTTTTTAGGGGTATATTCAAGCTGATGGCAAAGCTCATTTTAAAGGTGGCAAGGTAAAAATATATCAAGTTGTGCAGAAAACTGTGTATAACTTGTGGTGGCATCCAGTTCATAAACATCAGGTGATAATAAGGAGGGAAAAATAAAACAAAGAACAGGATTTCCTGGTTAGTTTTGATATCAGTCAGAGGCTGAGCTACAGAGGCAAACTCCGAACACACACAGCCACAGCTACAGCTGACGTCTGTACAGGCATTACTGTACATAATCTGCTTGGAGCAAATAAACAATCCTGGGGTCAAATTTTAATCTAAAGTTTAATCTAAAAGCACAGTGAGACTTTTTGTATTATTAGGACATCACATGGAAAGGGTTCATTCTCTTTTCTGACTTTCCCGTGGTGATGGTCATTGGTTTGTCCCCTGGCATAACACAAGTGGTCATTTTACATTCGGGCATTCGAGGTAAGACTAAATCAAGCATTCTTGGGTTGTTTTTGTCACTGTTTATTTCTGGCTACAAGTGATCCAGGGAGCCACCACCAATGCACAGTCTGCTGAATGTCTTACAGCAAGACAGCCATTCATTAACACGAGGGCATATGATCGCTGCCATATGACTATCTGTCTAAAAACACAAAAGGTTTCTTTTAACTATACCCAACAGGTCACTTCTTATGCAACTGCTGCATTTGAAGAATGACTCACACCCAGCCTATTCAGAAACATATTCATACAATAAAGCTAAGTAAAGGAATGGTGCTTTCAGGTTCAACAAAATGTGCACAATGCCAGAAGATACCTAACCTGAGTGAAAACTGTCATGGTCAAATTACTCTACGCACACTGTTGCTGATGAAAGAGAGTTGATGACAAGATGCAAGCCTATCCGGAGCAAAGGCAGTAATGTTGCTGCTTCTGGCTCAGTTAGTCTGTTTCAACAGGAATTCCTATGAAACTATTTTCAAATACTGTAGGTATTAATCTGATCACAATGGCAGTTTCGGGGGGTTGGAAAATCTGTTAAAGTTAATTAACAAAACTGTCTACGGAGCGGATGAAATCGTATGAACAGCACTGCCAAATATATGCACACCCATCAGTCCGACTTGATCTGTTTGATCACTATCAGCGCTCCTGTCTGGGTGCCTGTAAAGTGTGCTCAACTGTTTCCGTCTGAACACAAACTCCCATAGCAACAAAGTGAGTGTCTCCTTGAGGTAGAGTGTGCTTAAGTAGCAGAAGGGGGAGGTGGGCAAAAATAATAGACTGCCAGTCTTAACCTGAGGGGACTCACTCCTCTGCTGCAGCCACTGCAGCCGCTGCTCCCCGGTACACTTTCCATTAGCGATGACGTTTGATGTACTACATGCAGAGCGCAGGCCGGGATGCGGTGCATTATGCATGATGTTTGGGGATTAGAAAAAAAAAAAATACATGTGCGGTATTGGTGGGTTGGGGGTAGTGGACAGATAAGAAGAGGAGGAGTGCAAAGAAGGAAGGATGTTGTTGTACTGATGGCACATTAGGGGAAGATAGAGCGAAAGAAAGAAAAAATGAGGTAGTTGGCCTGGTAATTAGCACAGTTGTAAGTGAGGTCACTGGGATAACCCTTAACAGCTGCTGATGGTGCTCTGGCCCCAACTACCCCTGCTGGCTGTGTTACACATACACACACAAAAAGCACACCAACACTGAACACACAGATGGTTCGAGACACAAACCCACGTGCAAAGACACACAAACACACAGGGGACCAGTGATATTTCCATTGTTTCCCTTTGTGCAATCATCCCGGTCTCTCCGTTCTCTTCACTATGCACAGTCACTGGCAGTCAATGTATCAATCAGCAATCAGGCTTCAGCTTGCTGGGGGACACATTCTGCCGTGGCGTGCATCATTCTCCTGTTGCAGCTGACTTCCTGCCTACCCGCCCGCCCGCCCGCCTGCACCATCCTATGCCTGTTTAATTTACCAGGCAATTTGGAAGGAGCCACTGTGAGCCACTGAGGGGCTCTGAATCGAGATGTAGCATGACTTCTCTTTTGGCTTGTTGTCCTCGTGTCGGAGCTCAGCGGTACCTTTGCTTTTGCCTTTAGGCTCCACTTAACATGGTGGGATGCACAAGAGTATCACGCTAGCTGGAGTGTTGTAGCATTTCGGCCAAATCTGTTTTGCTCCCGATCTTCACCCTCCTCAGACTCCTATTTGCTCCGTCTGGCATCCTTCTGCATAATTTCTAATGGCGGTATAGTGTGCTAGACTGTGTGAGCAATCTTTGATCTCACTAGGTTCTTGTCACTAACGGCCTAGAATTATGTCTGTGAATACAGGTCGTCCAGATCGTAGTAATCCAAGGTGGGTTAAAATCAAGGGCAACTAGACTTGTGTCATGTTACCTTCAGATTTATTACAGGACTCATAGGTGAGGCTGCAACTAACAACGATAACCTAACACTGCCTGTCAGCCTGTGCCCTCCTCTTACACAAATTTGCAAACCAACCAAAGTGAGGTGAGTCGGGCAGGGGTTAGGTAGGAGGCGTGGCTCTGTCCTAGGCCAAGTGCAAAAAAGCAGGAAAACTATACAGCCCTGAGTAAAGCTGGTTATGTGGCTATGGTAACACTACATCATCAGTAGTCATCACTACAGTCATCAAGTACATCAAAACTTGAAATGAACTCAGCCTTACACCATTAGCCCATTTTCTCGCTACCTCCATGTGTCAGTTTGAAAAAGCATGATCTGCATGATTCACATGAGTCACATTTTCAGGTCGGAAAATTCTGCCCTGTGGCCCAAAAAACATTTTACACAGGACACCATGGATGACAAAAATGTAAATGATCACTTTATGCACTGTGTCAAACTTTACCGCCACCAAAACCAGCTAGCCTAATTCTACTGTATGTGCACGACGTCATCTCAGTGTGAAGGGAGAGAGACAATAACAGATGATGAATGGTTTCAGGTTCACTTGCATTCATAAAACAATGTTTACACGTGTCAACTTTCATTTTTGGTACATCCCTCGGTCAGGAGAATTATTCCAAAGTCACAAAAGCAAGTTGCAAAAGATGCCGAAGCAATCAGACTTTTCGGTTGTTAATTCATTTTCTGTCGATTGCCTTGTTGTTCCAGCTCTAGTGAGGTTTCAGGTCATCATGTCATCACATCAAGTAATACACCATGAAAGCGGTCGAGTGTGTGGGTTTATATATAGAGAGGGAAACAGAGAAGAGAAGAGAAGTGGGATGACTGTATGTATGTATATGGTGGTGTTCCGTTTGCTCTTGGCCTGGAGCTCTCCTTCGCACATCTACTGTACAAATCCCAGTGGATAACCACTCTCGTCATCTTTACCTTTCCCTCACTCCCTCCATCTTTCACATTTATTTATAACCATCACAGAGATGGGGGTGAAAAGGTGCAGAAATGCTCGAGCGTCTCTGGGGATTTCCTGCAATCTCTGCTATTTAATTATAAAATATGGAGCCAGGAAGCCCGCAGGCCAAGCTATGTTCCCCCGTCACCACCTTCTACACATTGCTTTCACCTTGCCGAGCTCTTGCCATAAAGAGTTAATAAGAAATAATCACAAGTAATATCTTGAAGCTCACTTCATATCCTAGCATAATAAGAGCAAACCACAACGCAGGCCCACTCACTTAAATGAAGTGAACAGCTAAGAAACCATCAGTGTGTTACTCTCTCACAGGTCCCACAGATCACCAGCTACATGGATGTTAATGGTTTCATTTAGGGGCAAAATCTGTTGATTAGCCTATAATTATTCAGTGTCTTAACTGAGTTGTCCTGCCATCTGAAACTGCACATGTGAGCAGCGACTGTTAATGTTTGTTTACCAAAGTCATTTTGGGATAAACCGCAATTTAGGCGTCTGCCAATTGAATTTCAAATGGACGGACACCTCATTGTAAGGTATAACTACACGGTGCAGCAATAAGCCGCAACGATGCTCCCCAAGAAGTCCTACTCCTGTCCCCCTCGCCCTCTTTGTTACCGCTGATGATGTCATCTCTCCCGAGTAAGGGCCCGGGAGTCTTGCGTAACACAGGACAAGGCTCCGTATGCTCCGAAAGAGGGGGTGGGGTAGAGGGCACTTAGGGATGTGTGTGACAGAGCGAGAGCGAAAGTGAGGGAATGCAAGTGTGTGTGTGTGTGCATGTGTGCAAAAATTCTGCCTGCTCCCTCCTCAGTGATGATATAATACTTTTAGGCCGTTGTCATGGAAACGAACAGGCACCACTGGCTAGATTTGGCATTGGGGGGTAAGATGACGAGGGGAGGGGGTTGTCTAACTGCATTTGGAGATTTGGATGGCAGGCTCTTATGTGGATTGTGTGTGTGTGTGTGTGTGTGTGTGTGATGCTGTGGCTATTGCTGTTTTTTGCTGTTTTAATGACTAAGCATATGATATTACAGTTTAGTACAGGCAAGACCCAACCTCTGGAGTAAAGAGAGGATTTCACTGTGTGTGTGTGTGAGAGAGAGAGAGATAAACATACAAAAAGAGAAACAGAGCAGTACAGACACACTACGATCCATGTGACATCTCAAACTGATGAAACACTATTGCCAGTCAATCAAATACAAATTTGACTTACTGCTTCACAGATTTCACTGTCTGGAAAACAGAGCATGGGTCAAGCTGACATCTACATTCCTGATGTTCACTGTAAAGGATAATTGCAGTTTATTACACCTTGGTATCTCATTTTCAGAGCTTTGACCATTGTTTCCATTGGTCATGATGACATTGTCCTTACCAAGTGAAAGCAACGTTATGTAGTAATTGTATCCGAAAATAACAGCTTCAAAGTCATTTTGATAGTCTACTGACTTGTCACAGGGAGAATGGTGTCTCTCGCCATCATGACAATGGCGTAATGCTTTACAGCGCCAACACAACTCTTTAGCAAGCAAGCTATAAGAATAAGCAAAAGCTGCAGCCAGGTGGGAAAAGACGCCAATTTAATGTGAATTAGGTAAATAATGTGCCCGAGTTAGACAAAGAAGGAGAAGGAAAGGGAGATTGACAGCGGCGGGTGCATCAGTGTGCAGGAGATGTGAGCGATCGCTTTGTTTAAGTGTATTTGGATTCCGGTATTTTTTTATGATTTGCATGCGGCAAGATAAAATAGTTTGTTTAAAAATATCAGTGTGGCGCTTTTGAGATGGTGCTGTGCGTTTATTTTGTCTGCTTTGATTTAACAACGTGGTTGATTCCTTTACGTGATTGTTTAATGTGCTTATTAGTCGTGAGTCATGATGATGATATTGTTTCTTTACATTATTACGTCATTCAAAGCGGAAATATGAACATGATTCAATTAAGTCAGTAGTCGATATAATGGTTATACTTGTAGATGGATGATTAACTGGTTTATTTAAGAGCTGGGGTTAAAGTTGAATTATTATTATTCAGACTAATCGTCATTCTTAGATGAACTGCTTTATTTATTTGGATGTGATTAATAACTTTATTTTTGATCATGTGTTTAATTTGAGTCACAAATGCTGACGGTGTATAATTGGAATATTATTTAAATAAGGTGCAGAAAAGGTAAAGAAACGTGGACTAATAGTTACCCTTTGATAGTTTTTCACTGCATAGAAATTAATACTGACCTGATGTGTTTTTTTTTGTGTGTTTGCATTTAAAGGTTATCGGCCTACTAAACTCCAATGATGATGTATGAATTACAACTGATGATTGTGGAAAATTACATAAATTCAAAGACTGTAAGGAGCTGAGTTGTCCAAGTGTCCTCTTTCATCTCCTAAGCCTTTTTTCGAGTTTAAGGCAGTCACTGAAGCCAAACCCCAGATAACTCGACAACTTTAGTTAAGACTCTCTAGACTATTTTTGTGTTTGATGAACAAATTTTGGATCCTAAAGGAGATACGCTTAACGATTTCAGATACCCGCAGAAGGAATATACAGATTTAACTGTTTTTATCACAAAGTCGCTTGCTGGGTTCCTGAGTGATAAAAGGGACAGTTACTGTTTTTTGCCACGACATTTAGGATTCTCTGTGCCTTTTTTTTCCTCTCTCTCTTCTACATGCCTACACCTACACCCGTCACACACACGCCCTACACGCATCAACTAACATATCTCAAACCCACAGATAGCATGGTAGCCTAACTGAGCTGTGCTCCATGCCGTCTTGGTGTGGACGAGTAGAGTCCATCCTCCATTTTGGTTCTTATACCTTTGTTTAAGTTTGTGTATTGTGTTGTAATAACAGCCGGTAGTGACTGTCAGTACTTGGATTCATTCTTCACGACACTCAACATTAAAGGACACAGATCGACCGGGACATCCCTAGATCAAGTATGTGTTTATAGTTATTCCAAACGAATCCTTGTTGCTGCTTGGATTCTTTGAGAGCTCCCTTAAAGAGCAGAGCCGTTTCCACCAAATCTAACCGTACAAACTACAAAACTACAAAAAAAAGTCCCAGGTTGTAAGAAATCAGAATTATTTTTGATGTCGATTAGCCGACATAATCGATAATGTCGATTATAAAAATGTGTCGAGGCAGAATTTCATTGTCGAAGCGTCATTACAGAGATGTTGTTGAGATGAGATTTCTGGTTGTTCATTTGTAACTGCAATGCACTTTTTGGGCGCTGGGGGCAGTATCGCTTCCATTGTAAGACTACTCAAGAAGAAGAAGCATTAAATCAAGAAGCGGAAAGTTTTGTACATTATTTCATCACTAAATGTCTTTTGACAAGTTTTAAAGCAAGAAATAAATGGTGTAGATTTCGAATATTGGCAGTTTTACGAAAGTTGATGGCTAATCGAAAATGTGCTCAACTTTTTTGGGGATGATCATAGACTGTATAAAAGAAGCACACGTAGTCATCGTGACGTCACCTGTTGGTTTGTGCCGTTTTGAATTCTCGAGTTTGGCCGTTAGGGCGCCGCCATGTTGATTTTTCGCAACCAGCGGCACCGGACGTGACCATATTTGGACGAGATGGTGGAGCTAATGGCGCCGTGTTGATCTAGCTAGCTTGCTTAGCTAGGTGCATCTTTAATTCACGTTAAGCGTCATTTTAACCGGGATGATAATTTTGTCGAGCGAAAAACAGGCTTAAAACTAAATGTACTCACCAGAGAAAGTGAACAGCCGACTCCTAATACACTTTTTCAACGGCACTTGTTAAATTTACACAGTGCCAAGGGTACGAGTCACTCTCGCCAGATTGACAGGTCGCCATGGTAACAACTTGTCAATCATAGATGATCTCATCCTGAAGCCTACTCTGCTTTATAGTCTATTTTCCTCTAAATGGGACCATCATTTACTCAATGAACATCATGTTGTATTGAAGAAGACTTGAAACTAGCGACTGAGACCATAAACTCATCAGGAAAGTGTTTACTGAGGGAATAAATCAGCTGAGAAGTAGCCACATTTTAATCACGAGGCAATCTTATTTCTAATGGAACCGGACTTCTTTTTGCAACCAGAGGAGTCAGTCTACAGTGTTCGCCTTCCCGTTTGGGGTTGATAAGCTCCACAACCGTCAGTCACGCCCACACAGCCCTTTGGTCCCAGTCACACAGACCACTGCAGCAGCAACATTAAAGCAGCAACGACAGGCCACAACGGTAAGATAGTTTCGTTATTCTGTCTTTACAGAATAATGGTTTATTATTTTAAAGTAAATCAACATCTGGCTCATGATGTAGAGAACATTCTCGGCTCGTGAAACTTAGAAGCACTCAGTAAAACAGTTACAGTACTTACTTTGGTTTTATATAAATCTTATTTAGAATAGTAAACCGTCTTCACGAAATGATAGCTTGTTGAATAAGTTATATGGTTTGGTAAAGGTTAGGGGTTCAAGTCAACTAATGGAAAAAGTAATTAACAGATTAGTTGACTACGAAAATAATCATTAGTTGCAGCCCTGATGTCCTGTGGGGTTGCCTAGTTGTCATACTGAATAATTCACAGTTATCAAATGCTCTGGATCCCACAATAGTTGACAGAATTGACAAGGGGACAGTTTTATAGAGTAAAATGCCACAGTGGAACTCCATTAGCAGATCTGCGGGTGCCGCGGTGGTGATGAATAACAGTTAAATATGCCAATAATGAATTCCCTGCTAGCTCAGTCCACACAGGGGTGTGAAGCACTATGGATTTGCAATACATCACCCTCTGCTTTCTCTCGTCAAACTACCATCAACTGGAGGCTATCCAGCCCATTATGCTTTTGCATCTCACACTTCTGCTGGCTAATTATGCACAGTGGGAAATGTTTTCTTTGTGTGTGTTTGTGTGTGTGTGTCACTGTATGCTTTCCCTCTGTTAAAAAGAACAGAGAAAATATCTCCTGAATGATGCGATAACCACTTCCCTAATACATGGCAGTGAAATATGGTTTGCTAGTGCGGATGAAGGAGGGTATAAAACGGTGTGGTCTGAAGATTGCTTAGAAAGATGGACTGAGTTGGCTTGAGATATTAGAATGGGTCTTTTAGGGAGTGATAGTCCAAATACCATCTGATCAACTTTTTACATCTGTTTTGCTATTTAACCAATCGTTATTTGAAGGATCAGTAACTCTCTGGACACATTTCAATTAGCATCTAAACACAAATCTCTAGATAATGAAAGATAGAGGAAAAAAAAGATATGCCACAGCTGGCATGTACACTTATTTTGTATCTAGTCAAAGGGAATAAGTTCACTGAAGCACAGCACAATCGCCCTGGAAAAAAAACAAACTGACTTTTCGTCCTGATTTAGAAAACAGAATAATATGTGCTTTCCTAAAACTGAGAAGAACAGCCACTCAGCTTTAGGGCAAACCAAATGGTCTATGAACATCCAACTCATTTTATAGCTCTTAAATCCATACAGCTCTATTCCTCTACTATAAAACAGAGAGACCTTAAACCTGTCTGAGTGAAAACGTGTTTATCACTAACACATTGTACTGCTCCTGTAATCTTTGCATCTGTTATTGTGAAGGAAGAAAAAAGGGTAAAAAATGGTCTTGGCCACTGCTGGCTGGATGAAAATAACAAATATTATAGTACTGAAAAATTGCAGGTGAACTTAAGGCCCTGCACTGGCTGGAAGCAAAGCATTCTGGGAGTTTCGACTGGGGCCGGGAGGTAGAGCAAATAGAGCGGTGAGAGTGTTCATGTTAAGTTTAACATTGACACACTCTCTCTCACACAGATGATAGAGGGGTTTCATTCCAGCTGATGTCACGGACCCTTGGAAGTGCGGCCGTCATGTGAGGCTGTCAACGCTTTAATGTTGCTGGGACAACAGAGAGCAAACATTAAGGACAATAACAAAAACAACCAGAGGGATGGTGGCACTCAGCATAACACACACACACACACAAAAGTGATTAAAGTTGCATCTCCCACCCTCGGGGATCTGTACAAGCTCATCCCCGTGTACATCTCGTGCATATTCTGAGCGCACGTGGAGGGCTGGGGGCCTGTTCTGCACATGCTCAGTGGACGATGATGATGCAGGCTGACACATCGCATGTCGTGAGCGTAGTTACCGTGCTGAGCAATGTGACATTTAAGGACTCCCGCTTTTTTCCCTTCCTTGCACAGTTTGCAGCACGCACACACTATGCCCGAGCAAACTTCTATATGTACACACATACACAGATGTGCTCGCATGCACGCATTACACATATATCATGAGTCTAGCTCCCTTCAGCTGAGAAGATATAGTTTCTGCATGGTTTGAGTAGGACACATCACTCACTAGTTCATGACTCTATGTTTATTGTGCTGCATTAATCCTCTTCTCGCTCTTTGTAGTCCAAGATTTCTCAGTAGGGGCTGTGAGAAAGGTCCACTGCTAACTGTTTTACTGCTACAAAAGAAATTACATAATCTTACATGAACTATGAACTGAACTATGTATGAGCAGTCACATAACAACAGAATTATTATTTATGAATGCACAGCTGCAGTTAGAGGTCACAGAGATTGGACTGTGATTGAACAGTGGACTGAGCAAACCCTGGACAGGAATCATGAAACAAGCTGCTTGTAGTCAACTTCACTGTTGGATAATTCTGTTTTTTTTACAACTCATATTTTTGAAATACGTGCAATTCCTACAACTAAAATTGACAGTGCAAGAAACACGAGCAGTCAGATGATCAGGAGCAAGTCAACAGTTCAGCCACATACTCTAAGAAACTAAGCACACCCACAACCAAGTCGTTGAGCCACAAAGTCAGTCAGAAAACTGTGATGGATGAGGAGAATGGACACATTGGGTAATCATTCCTTTCAGCGTTCACCTTTGTTTTCACTTCCAATTAAGCGCCGTTTAGTGATGAGCAGGTAGTGTACAGTGGGGTATTTAGAGCTTTCTGTTTAAGTCATGTGCCTGCTGCGAGGCAAACCAACGCTACGAGAGTGGTGAGAGTGACCCAGAACAGTAAAGTTGTGGGCCGGACAGCTAAACACTGAGGTGAAACTAGCTTTAAGGCTCAAAAAATAAGGGGAGCTCCAGATTCAGGTGGTTGTTCTCTGTAGGTACATCACTACGAGCAACCCCTTTTACACTGTCACAAGCATGCACTGATCCGACTTATTCAGTCCCAATCCCGATACCAATACCTGGGCTTTAAGTACAGATTCTACACCAGTGTAAAATCAATTAGCTGTATTCCTCACTGTGAGGAAGAGACTGGGAATCATTCTGTAAGAAACATCAGGCTTGACTTAAATATTGCTTCCTAACTTTGCTTCTGGATGTGCTTGAATAAGTTCGCTATTATATATCATGCAGTGCTACCGCCATCCCTTGAAACATTGACTTTACAGATACTGCAATAGGGTTGAATGATTAATTGCATTTGCGATATTATCGCGATGTGATAAAACGAGATTTTCTAATCGCACAGGCTGCGATTACACTCTGGTCACATGACACCCAAGAGGAAAGCAGTCTGCAGACGAAGCATCAACTGGGATACAGAAAGATGGACTCCTGGGAGATTTGAACTGAGAGAAGGACGCATTAATTGGTGGTTGAACTGTGTATTGAGCGCTTACTGTATAACACACTGTGGTAAACTTAGTTCTTGTGATCTGTAGGCAGGACAACCTGATGATATTATCGTATTATTTAATGCCATGACTTGAATCTCAAATTATCTTTCTCATATTATATAATTTTTTTATTTCTTCTCCACCATAGCTCATAATAATAATTCATCTAATTCACCTAATTTCATCCTAACACAGGCCTGACCTACAAGAAAGAACCGTGTATGTTTAATCTAGCTAATATTGTGATGGTCATACTATACACTGATTTACTGCTTCTCCATTTTGAATAATACAGGAGGTAAAGAGTTTAAAAATGAATCGCATTTTAAATCGCAATTGCAATATTGGTAAAAAACAAAACAAAAAAACAATTAGATTATCTTCCAAAATCGTTCAGCCCTTTACTGCAAGCAGCTGCAGAACTTGTTGGTGTACTAAGCGTGAAATTCCTCCCAAACTGCTGACCTCTTATTTTTAGCTCCCTCTATGCTATGTCCTAGCAAAATGTTCGGGTCTACGCTATTAACGCGTCGTGTAGTGTGTGCATAATTGAATTGAATAGATCTAGTTATTTGGCCAGTATCTATTATCAGTATTGGATTGGTGCATCCCTAACTGTCACATTATTTTCACATTGTCATTTGACACATTGTTGTTGTCAACTATCAGTTACAGCCACTTTAATTTTTTTAATACTATAGCTTGAGACATATGACAGTAGGAAAAGCACAGGGGTAAATACTAAAATGAATGATGTCTGAATTCCATTTAGCTGCTTGTGCTGTGTTTTATGGTTTTAGGGTGCTCTTATTGTGCATGCCGTCTGACCACCACACTGTCACGGCTTACTGAAACCTGAATATAACAGATCCATCCTTAATGTTAATAGCCACCATTACAGTTCCTCAACATACCCTAATGTCCTACATACCCCAGAATGCATGACAACAACACACTGAAAATGATCTATAGTGAATGTAACTGTACAACAATATTGAGTAAGTTTTGCATGCGCTGTGCTGTCCATGTAGAGTGCTGTCTGTGCCTCTTCTTTGATAGATGTCCCCCTGTATATAGAGAATAATGGCCTCAACTAAGAAGCACATACTTGTGACACAAAAACCTTATATTTAGTGATAGTGTATTTGCTAGTTGATACTCTAGCATATCTAATTTTCCATTAATTTTGATTATTCTGACCAGCATGTATTTGAATATACACAGCACATGTAGTCAGCAGTCCTGCAATAAATTTACCTTCACAAAACTTACATTGTTTAGTTTTTCTTGAAACTGAGAGGTGTTGATTCAGCTGTATGGTCGTTCTGGAGGCTGTTTGTGGTGCTGTTGAATTGCATTGTGTTTTATTGAGAGGTGTTTCTAATTTTTACTTGACCTTCGTCAATAAATGACCCAAAAATGCAAGCTGCATTATATGTAGCTTGTTCTTTAGAGTAGAAAGTGCACACTCATTTAACCATCTCTGAATACATAGAGCTGAAAAAAGACAGATGTGCCAATACATGGAGTTTAAACATGTATCACGACTGAGATGCAGCAATGTTGCCAAATCAAAATACAATTTTTTTAAGGAAAAGATTGAGAGAATCTTTTCTAAAATACACCATGGTTAATTAGAGAGTAATTTTACTAATCACTTTGACTCAAGTACCTAGAACATCTCTCCTCTTGATAAAAGTTGATACAGACACTTTTCCGAAAACAGGTGGTCAATTCTGCTTTCTGGTCAACAATATGTTAGGTATCTAAAGTAAGTGAATCCAGAGTCATACTGCATGTTGCATTCACCAGCACATCAGCAAGGTCAATCAGTGTGACTGAACTCATGGGGCTTAGTTAGGGCATAACCCTGGCCTTTCATTATGCCGTCGGTGACTCAGTTTAAAACAGTGTACATCACCATGGTAACACAGGCTGCACAGCTCACTCTGAAGCAGGTTACGATCAGTCTATTGAATCCATGTATAAAGCTCGACCCCTCGTGATTCATCTCTGTGGAAAAATGGCATCACTGCTGCATTCAGATCACATGGACGATAAAATGCAAGGAGAAACTGCAGTTCTACATAACTGATAGAACGAGAAAAAAAGATCATATTACGATTATTTTGGCTTGTTGTGAATTATTAGTCATGATTTTATTGGGGGCATCTCTGCAGCACCACAATGCTTCATTTAAAACAGTATGTTGTGACACATTGCACCTTTATCAGAAAATAGCAGCTCCTGTGATACTGGACATTGCACTTGGCGATTTCAATAATATTTCGATTAGTTGTTCAGCTCTAACTCAAACTGTACATATGAACAGTGATTTATTATAGAAGAGATACATGTCTGTACTATTTCTAGGGCTGGTTATAAAATATTGCGTCCAAGAAATAGCAGGTACCTTACAGAACATTATTTGAATATTAATACAATAATGAATGAATTTTAGTGTTACGCTGACATTTTTCATATGAGTGACTGAAGCAATAGAATGTACCCACATTCCCATTACCTCAGCGTGATGCCAGCTTAATGAACAGAAAATCTTTTCACATCTGCAGCATGGTAACACAGTAATGCATCAAAGGTTTGAACACCGCGCCTTAATCACAGGCACTGATAAGACTATTAAAAAGGTCATATTCTGCTTTTTGGCTTTTTCCCTCTCCTTTATTGTTTTATATATCTTTTTGTGCATGTAACAGGTTTGCAAAGTGATAAAGCCCAAAGGCATTTACAATCTCCCACAGGAAAAACACTGCTCCTGAACTTCTGAAAGCAGCTGGATTGTAGTCCAGCCTTTACTTCTGTAACCTATCTCTCTCTGTCTCTATTCACCTACACCAGCCTTCAGTTTGTCAGGGCCCAATCCTCGTTACTTTGCCTGCCCGTCAGCCCCCACCTCTCGGATCTCCGCTTTAGTTCTCTGCCTACTTACCATCCACCTTTTTGTTCACACTAATAAACATCCTGAACTGCTCTCTGTCTCCGGTCTGCTTCTGGGTTCTGTTTAGGAAATCCTAACACTTCTGCTTTCGTGAAACCGAGTCAAGGCTAAATTCCAGGATATCTGGAAAATCCCGGCCTAATCCGCTATCTTGGTTTTGTGAAACAGCCCTCTGGTTACTGGCTGATCAGGACCCGCCCTACTCTGCTTCTGATTTGCTAGTGGTCCTTAACCAGGTACTGCACATGTGTAATTCCCAACAAAGATCCAATAGAAGTGAGATGCTTCACTCAGTCCCTTCAGTATTTCTGGGAACTTTTTTAGTGATTGTTACACGAGCATCAGCTTTAAGTGCAGTGCTTATCAGAGACATCATACTACTGTTCACTGGCTAAACTATGGCAGAGAGACCAAACTGTGAAGCTTTATTTCCACCAAAGAAATGGTTGAAGTGTGGGAGCATTTCGAGTACAGACTGACCAGGGCGTTATTGAAGAGGTGACGGATCACCTGTTCAAAAACATGCCGTTAAAAGGTTGCTGCTAAAGAAACGAATATCTAACATTTCATTAAATTTGATGCAGCACCTATGGGATCATCACCAGCTTTGCGCGCCCAAGTAAAGGAAATAACTGAGTTAAATAACGTGGCAAGTTGGTAGGGAGTTAAATATAAAGGTGTAGTGAACAACGGTGTGGATTTGTGCATTTTATATTGAATAAATTTGGAGCTAACCTAAATTCCTTTCTCCTCCCCAGAGAAGAAGGGGAGGGGTCAAAGTTGCTTTCTCTAAGTGCTATCCCGACCATAAAACTGGCACCTTTTTGATTCCGAAGCTGATAACGCGGGGCCTGACTGTTAAACTGACAAAGGGACACGAACCAGCCATTGGCATCTCCCTGAACAGCCTATCAAAACTGGCCCCCCACACACGTTTCCGAGGCAACTGACCTTATTCTTTGTTTTATTACCACATCAAAAGGATACTCCTTGTCTCACCTAAGTGTGACATGGTCCAGACACTGAACTTTCAATGTAAAAGGACTGCAGTGTCCAAAGACTCAAAGCATTTAATTAAGTTTAATTAAATCTTTAGTTATTGGATTACGTTTGCCTCTATTTGAGTAGTTATGTTAACTGTTGTTGCTATTTGTTGTTGATATTAGTGCTGAAAAGAAGTTACTTGTGCAGTGTTTTTATTTTCAGCAAGACACTCCTTCATCTGATGTAATCAATGCTTGTTCATAATACTTTCCTACAAAATTCCTTTAGAAATGATGACAAAGGAATGTTTTACTATACTCTTAATCGCCAGCTTGAATTTAAGGATGAATCAACAACATTCCCAGTTCCTAAGGAGAGACGATCTTTGATTTAATCCAAGCTTTCCTCATGTAACCTGAGCTCCCCCAAGTGGACGAAATAAGTATTACATGCCCTCGTCGGAAATGCCGTTAAATGTATAAATATCCTGACCAATAATGTGACAATTGTTTCCTGTTACCAAATGCTTAGAACAGTACAACCGTTCAACCAT
>NC_060153.1:29175508-29191040 GCF_021292245.1 Micropterus dolomieu
TATTTTCTTTATTTCTTTTGTTTGTTAAAGTTATCAGTCCGTTAAGTTACACTGGACTAATTCAGGAATGACCAAGTTCCATTTTAAGCCTTTTTCGTCGAGCCAACTTCACCGAGGTCAGACCAAGCCACGTGGTCTCGCCAGCTACAACGAAGGAAACCTGAAAACAGCCGAATTGCCAGACGGAGGAGGCGTTTTCAATCAGACACGGAGAACCCCGGAGAATCCCTAGCAAAAAGCCAGGATCGGGCAGCTAGCGTGGGACCCGTGCAACAGGCCAAAAGCAGGCTGTCGACAAGCAGTAAGACTTAACACACATTCTGTGATCAGATGTCCATTTTAACTCCTAAATTATAGCATTAGTTTACTTTCATTAGCTCTTCTATGCCGTATGAGTCAAATGCTTCCCACAATCGAACCTCCAGGCTCAGTGTTCAGCAAATGTTTATGTTTCCTGTATCCAACCATCTTTTTATCACCTTAGTTAGAGAATAAATTCACTGTAATATAATCAAGAGCTGTGTGTGTTGCCTATTTCTACGTCCCTGCCAAGAGAATTGACCCTTTAGATATGAGACTGACTGACTGATTTAAGATAACTGAGCGATTATTAACTAACTGATCACTAGTAATAATTGTATAATTATTCAAAACTACCTAGAGGTCCGGAGACTCTAGGATTATAACAACTCCAGTGGTGCCCTTAACGAGGAAAACTTTGATTTTATGAATCTTCAATTATGAATTCATAATTGGGTATCAATTCTCATAAATTTATTAAAATGCATAACTAAAAAATTTTAGGTCTGCTACAAAGGTGTCACTTACAATCGATGCCATAGCTGTGAGAGTCGACCAGGTGTAACCTTTCAGACCCACCGCAACAGCAGCACCACTGCGTTATAAAACCCATTATTTTCAATAGCTTTCGCCACGCCACGGCGGTTTGGTGCTGGGTCGACCAACATGCACTGCATGGCGAGCTCACACGCACGCTGCTGTCCAAATAGTTGCACTTTTGTGCTGAACCCAGCTTGCAGACCTTCAGTCACTGAACATTTAACGTTACATCCTGTTGCCTCCTCCTGTCTGTGTTGAGAAAATGTTGCCAGGTGTAAAACACTAACATAACATAAGGAGCTTATAGACTTCCAGGACCAAACCAATTAACTGCTTTTCTGTTATTAATAACACATCATTTTCAATAAAACTTATATGTATGGATGAGATGGTGGGTGCGCTGCCACATGGCTGGCAGAGAAGGTCAGGGGCCTCGACGGACCAGACCCGGGCGGCAGAGGCTGGCTCTGGGGACATGGAACGTCACCTCTCTGTGGGGGAAGGAGCCGGAACTTGTGCTGGAGATGGAGCGCTACCAATTAGATCTGGTGGGGCTGACCTCCACGCACAGTCTCGGTTCTGGAACCGTACTCCTTGATAGAAGATGGACACTATTCTTCTCTGGAGTTGCTCAAGGTGTGAGGCACCAGGCGGGTGTGGGGATACTCACAAGTCCTCGGCTGAGCGCCGCTACGTTGGAGTTTACTCCGGTGAACGAGAGGGTCTTCTCCTTACGCCTTCGGGTAGTAGGGGGGAGAACTCTGACTGTTGTTTGTGCATATGCACCAAACAGCAGTTTAGAGTATTCGGCCTTCTTGGAGACCCTGAATGGAGTTCTGTATGGGGCTCCAGTAGGGGACTCCATAATTCTGCTGGGAGACTTCAACGCGCATGTGGGCAATGATGGAGATACCTTGAAAGGCGTGATTGGGAGGAACGGCCCCCCTGATCTGAACCCGAGTGGGTGTATGTCGTTGAACTTCTGTGCTAGTCACGGATTGTCTATAACGAACACCATGTTCGAGCATAAGGATACATGGTACCAGAGCACCCTAGGCCTTAGATCGAGGATCGATTTTGTAATCGTTTCATCCGATTTGAGGCCGCATGTTTCGGACACTCGGGTGAAGAGAGGGGTGGAGCTATCGACTGATCACCATCTGGTGGTGAGTTGGGTCAGGGGTGGGGGAAGACTCTGGACAGACCTGGTAAGCCCAAATGAGTACTGAACTGAACTGGGAACATCTGGAGGAGGCCCCTGTCTGTGAGATCTTCAACTCAAAACTCCGGCGGAGCTTTTCTGGCATCCCTGTGGAGGTTGGGGACATTGAACATGAGTGGGCAATGTTCAAAACCTCTATTGCCGAAGCTGCAGCGGAAAGCTGTGGTCTCAAGGTCTTAGGTGCCTCAAGGGGCGGTAACCCTCAAACACCGTGGTGGACACCGGTGGTCAGGGAAGCCATGTCCATGTTGACATGAAGATTTGTCGGCTGCACATCAATGATGCAAATCTCCCGTTCCACCACATCCCAAATGCACAGTAAGGGGCCCAAAGTGTCCCAAGAAAATATCCCCCACACCATTAAACCACCACCACCAGCCTGAACCACTGAAAAAGAAACTTTAAAGGTTTGAACCAGGACCTCCATTATTTGGATGAAGTTGCTGGTGGAAAAAAAAAGTCAGATTTAGTAGTCTACAGATTATTATTATTTGAATGTGTCAGAAACATATTTAATCAACAGTTAAGTTCAAGTACTGGATTGGACTCGGTATCGGCAGATTCGGAATGTTTAAGCCAAGGGACAGGCTCAGGATCTGGGCCACAAAAACCTGATCACCTTTTCACATCCCTATAGTCAAAGCAGATATGCTTCCCATTGGCTGACGTTTCCGTGTCAAAAAGTGAATTTTATCTGTAAATATATCAGTTATGTTTACATGTCATCAAATTATTATTATTATGCAACAACTTATCTCACTCTGATCAGGACAATAATTCCGTTTAGCTATTTATATTCCTATCCCTTGGTAGGTCTCAAGCTGGCTGGTCTACCCTTTGGGAGCTGCGGATCTGTCAATCACCATCAAAGCCTCTCAGCTCCTCAGCTTGTTCATGTGAAGAGCTTATCCTCCGATAAGGCAATCTGACAGATTGAAATGTTCATATTCTTAGAACACATCAAACACTTTATCACATACTCCCTGCACCTTAACTTTTAATGTGCTACGTGCAGCACATGTGTGTGTGTTGGCAGGTTTAGTCTGGTTTAGGCAGAGCAAGAAATTGGCTTCAGAGTAGTATACATACGTCATACATAGTTTTTCTGTCATTCTTTCCTCACACTATCAAAGTAATAGCAACCCCCCCCCCCCCTTTATGCTGAAATCAACACTTTGACATAATACAGTGGTCCACAGGACAGTAATATGGATCACGTTAGCTGGTGAAGTAATGTAGAAAGCCACACAGAGAGTATTTTGCACCATGAGCAGGCGAGCTAAAGTTATCTAACTTGAGCCAACTAAAACACAAAATCACAATATATTTCGCATTCTTTGCAGAAATGTTAGTTTACCTGTCCACCAGGATGAAAGTCAACTCTGTGTCTGTGTTGTTGGCTCCAAAACAAAGCGGAGGTCTCTCCCTGACTCAAGCCTTTCTGACTGTTTTCGCCTGACATCGTGTGATTCTTGTTTGGTCTGACAGGATTCGGCATATAAAACTTTGTTGTTGGTTTTTATCCTTCTGTGGAGTTTGTGTTGTGCAGGGAGCTGTTTGTTTTATGGTGTTAGAGGAGTGCATGTCGTTAGCTGTGGTGTAGTCAGAGAGAGGCTCGGAATCGTGAATAGCTAAAACTTGACCCGATACCTTCACATAAGAAGCAGAATTGTGGCTGTTGCAAGCAACAGAGAAAATGTTGTGTTGTTAGTTTCTAAGTGTAGTTACAGCCCAATGAAAAAAAGGAAGTACAAAAGTTTTATTAATACAGTAAGTGCTATCATTAAAAAACTACATATTGTATCTATCTATCTATCTATCTATCGACAGAAATGCAATTATAAAATCCATAACTATGTTTTCAGTGGTGTATATACATAATAAACCATTATTTTTTTATTACGTTAGAAGAAGAAGAAGTAGAAGTAATATACAGCAGGGCTCTGCAAATAAGTTTTGCATCAGAGCAATATTTTCAACCATTAGATGGTGGATGAGAATATAAGGCATAACATTGACTTGTTTCACCATGTTATTCGGTTAGCTCAGTTGGTACGGTGCAGGACTCATAACCCAAGGCTGGATGGCTTGATTCCACCTCAGGACAACTTGTTTATTGTTTTTTTCCCCTCTCTCTTCAACAAATAGATTCTGCAGCGAATGTTTCTCAGATCACGGCATGTGCTGCACTGTTTTTGTTTCAGTGTTTGATCCTCATTCATCAACCTACGGACACATTTCCCCAGTATCTCCAGGCAGAGCACATTTAGGGGAATAATGTTTTCTGACAGCTCTTTCAGAGGTGTGTCAAGCAGGCTGCATATTATTTAATGCCATGACTTGACTCAAATTATCTTTCTCATATTGTAATTTGATATATCTTCTCCACTATTGCTCATAATAATAATTTTACCTAATTCATCATAACACAGGCCTGACCCACAAGAAAGAACAGTGTAGTTCTATCTATCTAATATTGTGTTGGTCAGAGTATACACTGATTTACTGCTTGTCCATTTTGAATAATACAGAAGGTAAAGAACTTAAAAATTAATCACATATTAAATCTATTTATATTGATAAATATTGTTAAAAATATCGCAATTAGATTATTTTCCAAAATTGTTCAGCCCTATAATGGACTGTGGTGCAGAAACAATGACAGTGTTTCACACTCTTGGCTTACATTTTCCATGTTATCTGTCAGAGGCCAATTCACAATAACACATGGTTTTACTGAATAATTAAGTAAATATAATAACTTAATAAATATACCTAAAGAAACCTCATTTCTTGACTGGCCACTCTCTGCTGTCTCAGAAGAGACACCTTTTGTGCTGTGTCAGCCACTGTAGCTGTCCTACGCTCTTTGAAAGGTTAGGGGGCAGTGGTAGACTGGACAGGTGGTTGCAATTCACAACCGTCACCACTAGATGACACTAAATCTTACACACTGAACCTTTAAATAAATATCAAACATTTGGCACATAACATGTAACACTTGTATTGCTCCTTTTTGTGGCCACTGTTTTTAAACCCAAAATGTTCCCAGGTCGGAGCTGTGGAGTACGGCTTTGAAACCAAGTCCATTTGGACTTATTATGCAGTCGTCGGTAAAGACACCTATTAACTTGAGTAACTTCACGTCACCCGGTTCACTGCCGCTGTGGCTGTGTGGGGAAGAGCTGCCTGAGCCCCGCACACAGTGAAACTCCGACACAGAGAGGACGACGAGGACAGAAGCAGTGCAACCAGAAATGACAACAAAACGTGTCTCAGCATAGTTTTTTTCTGTTTATTTGGCTTAGGCGCTGTGTCCCAAGTCTTATAAAGGTGGGGGAAATCCTGCTTTTTATTCTATTCTGGCATGATGTTGCTAATGATGCTAAAATGTTGGAAAAAACTCATAATACAAACATAAACAAACTAGCATGTAAACACAACTGGCAATATCGAGGTCAGCAGAAGTTATCAAGGTTATGTTCATATACTGTACGATATGTCGATAACTAATAGTTATCGTGACAGACCTAGCTGCACCATTAAATGACACCTGAAGAAGACATAAAGAAAATGCGCTACCATTACAGAAAGAAACATAATTTCACCTAATGCACCCATTTCAGTAGCCATGTAATCAATGAGTTAAGAGGAGCATGTACTGTAACGTTACAGAAAACAATGCAGAACTTTTATCAAGTTCAAAATGAACAACAAATGCAAAGAGTAAAGAAGCAGGTCTTGTCTAATAAAGATATTCAATATAAAACGCCACAAATGCTCAAATGGAAACAACAGAGACACGCTGAGGAGCCTGCAACCCAGTCACTGTATACATATAAACATGCTGTTTAGAAAAATACTTTGCTATGTCCTCTAAAGCTCTTTGGAAAGGAGGATGTTTGTGGCCCTCAGGAAACAGCTTCAACATTGCTCACAGCCACACCAGTAGGATGAATCTTTAAAGGTGTGTCAAGCTACTTTTGCTGCTGGCAAACAACCGGAGCTCTATAATTCAGCAGAGGAACCGGGAAGCCTTTCCTCCGAATGTGGGAAGAGATAGGAGAGAGACAGAGAGGAAACATGACAATCAGTGAGCAAGGAAAGAAAGGAAAACAGCAGCAAGAGACAAACAGCAAATAATGTTGGATACATGTTCTACCTACAGAAGAGGCATAAACAGGCAGCGAATCAGCAGGAGCAGGATGTAGAGGGGACTCTGACTCTCTAGCTAATTGCTGTGATGGATTGGTCTTATTCCCCTGAGCACGGAGCTCCTGCAATATCGCAACAAGATGACTTTGCCAATCTGCACGTTAGGCAGTTATGAAAGAACTTTGCCACCATCTGCAACTGTTAATACAGTTGTTGCATTGTGTTTTGAAGGCAGCAGCAGCCCACTCAGAGCTAAGCCTGTAATATGGCAGCATTGATTTCTCAGAGGAAATCATTCTGGGAGCTCCCTGGGTCAATTTGTCATTTGATTAGTGGGGGTCTATTGTCGGGGTATTAGGCAGTGATCATTTTTTCTGATTTGATTAATGCATCGGCTATATTAACATATGGTGATGCTTACTTGCCTTACTTGCCTCTGGCACACGGGGAGGAGCTAGGAGGCTGCCCACGTGACGTGAGTCAAGCATGAGCAAAAACACACACACACACACACAAGTACTCACACATGGTGAACAAACCGCTACACACTCCTACCTGCTGAACCCAGGGCCAGCACCCTCGCATTAATCAATACTATTCTAGAGAGGATAGATTCCTAATGGTGCAACTTGCAGCCAGAAGCATGCGTGCACACATGCCACATTCCTCACAGGGAAGCCCTGATTAAGTCATACAGTGGCAGCTTCCTTACCTAAAATGTGTTGCGTCGGAGCTGAGCAGAGCGGAGAGGAGAGGATCTTTAATAACGGAGGACTGTCCTCTGGGGAAAGACCACTTGAGAGAGCAGTCACATGTACGGCGTACCCAGAGCGCTATCGGTCTAATCACACAGGCACTGTACACCGAGCTGCTCAGGGGCTTACATTAACCACCTGTGTTTGCAAACGTGTTTGAGAGAATAAAAGAAAAGAGAGAGAAAGAAGAAGATGCATGGGGACTGTGGTGGTGTGTGACACTGAAGGAGTAACGTGCATGGACGTGTGTTAAAAGTACATTTTATCAGCTTTACTGCAGATGAAAACTACGTTAAGATTAATCTCCCCCTTCCTCACACATCTTCAAAAGCAATGGCCTTTTTCTTATTTTCCACCACAAACGAGTGGCATCAAAGTACATTGTGGCCTAAATTTGAGCAGCAAAGTCATTAAAATGAACAACTCTTGTTTTCCATGACAAAAGGAAGGAAGATTGCTTGTATTCACCTCGCACACAAATCAACACTCACAACCACACATGCAGCGTGTGAACACACCACCTCTTTACAAGCTAGGAAACTCTTTTTGACGTTTTCAGCAATTTGTAAACCTCAAGGGAGCAGGGGCAGTGCAGGCAGGGACTGGAAGTGACAAAGTAACTAAGATGTAATCATGCCTCCCCTCTTTTTTCCCTTAACTGAAAAATGACAGTGAGGGGAAGGGGTGGGAGGACTAAACAAGTGTCTGAATCCATGGAAGCGACGGGGTCCTTACAATTAAAATCAGGGAGGGAGACATAACGACGGGTGTGATGGCTTGTTTCATGTGTGGCTGGGAGGGGGGAATTTGCAAATGAGGGCCCTTTTCTCTCCCTCTCAGTCTATCTGACTTTCTCTCCCCCTCATCTTTCGAGCACTCGATCAGCAGGCCTTTAATTTCAGGCAACAATCAGTGAGTGCCTCCCAACAAAGAGCTCGTGTTGGGATGCTTCCTCATCAGCCAGGCTTGTGCTCTGCTCTGTGGCTGGCAAGCTGTTTTGACTGTTTTGTACAAATACTTGTGCAAGCTACATGATCACACAGAAAACTAGTCGATACCTTCATTAGCCGATTGACAGAAATGTGATAAAATCAATGTTGAGAATCAACTTTATTACTTTATCTATTATTTTTAGTCCACCCTTGTGCCACATCTTTGGTTTTTAGTAGGTTTTCGGACTTGATCACTATCTGAGTCCTTTGATATTGGGTATCTGCCAATATGGAGTCCAATCTAATACTCACATAATCCTTAACTTATATTTTCCTAAATGTTGATTAAATATGCAGACCATCTGTCACACTGAAATAACAGGTGTATCAGCCTACTGAATGTGGGACTACTTATTTGTCAGGAGCTTGATCGATAACATGAATGAACGTTTAAATGGAGAAAGGTACTCTGAAATTGACACGCTTTACAAGAGAAGAGGTATCACTCTGTGTGGGAACTACCCTCGCAGTTGTACGGTGGTGTTACAGAGATGACAAATGATCTTTGGCTGAGCACCAGCATGCAGAGAGCACTTTAATCTGACAACAGACAAGTCGTCCTGTTTAATGACGTTTGTCATTTTAACAAGTGAAAGTGATGGTCAGTGCAGGTTAATAATGAGAGGGCACTGGCTGGTCAGTGTGTCAGTTGATTTTGCCATCCTCTGTGTCGGAAGTCAGACGCATTAGCACCGGTGCACAATTTTGAGATGATCAGTCTGATTCTGTCATGGTCTTGGTTTGAGTTCTGTTTTATTTTAAAACTTGTGTCTTAGTCTACTTTATTTCTTGGCTGTCTTCCCGGTTGATTGCCTAACGTGCCTCACATGTGCTTAATCAGCTTGAGTGTGTGTCTTAGGGCTGGTCGAAGATTCGATGCTTCGATGGGCGGAGTCTGATTCGACTGTCAATCTCACAGTTGAAGCTTCGCAGCGAAACAAGGATTGTGCCATTTTGGCGATATGGGGGTGCTCAACGTATGATTTTACTACCAGTTTTCTCCCAATAAGTGAATGTTCAGCCTATTACAATATACATTTCAAGGTTTAATGCTGTAAACAAACATGTAAAAAGTAAAAACTTCCAATAAATGTTTTTAAAAGTGCGTAAATAAATCCAAAATTGCGACCCTAACCCTGAGTCGTCAGTGCGCATGTGTAGGCGTAGCGTGTGTGTGTGTGTGTGGTGGCGGAAGAGGAACACTTGCTGAAGAAACCGAGCCCCAGCTTCACTGGTGCTGTGCAGAGTTGTCCGCACCTCGCGGGACTTTCAGATAATTTATCACCGTTGATGCACCACACAAAGAATATTTTATCGTTTTTAAATAGTCGGCTTTATTCCCACATTATTCGACTATCAGTACCCATGTCTGGATTTCTTTTTGGATTCCTTTGTGTTGGATTCTGTTTGGTTTTTCGCCTCCCTGACATTGGTTGTAAGTTGTGTACTTTATGTTAATAAACTCTGATAAAGAGAACCTGCTCTGCCTTGTGCCTAATTCTCTATGCGCTTGGTTAAAACGTTTCAGCCTCCTAGTTTCCTACTTCTCCCTCAAATCTATCACTATGAACTCATGTGTGAGAATCATCTTTTGTATTCCTCACATTCTTTTTCCTTGTCAAAACCTGGTGCCACAATGAGACTCGACCACCAACACTTTGGTCGGAGATTCCAGTGTTTTATGCTAGTTAAGGGTAATGTAGCCTTGAGCTGATGAGGAGTGGACTACAGAGGTCTGGTGAACTCCACACAGCTCCCTATGGAGCAACAAAAGGCTTTATACAACATATTTCACATAGAGTACTCCACAACACTTGTAAACAGATTATGATGTGGAAAATAGGTGGATTTACCCTTTTAGGTTAGAGGAGCATCATGTTTATGGTAAAAAAAAAAAAAACGGCCACGTGATGCTGGCTCCAAAAGGGAGTCAACCCCCATAGACCTCCATGTTAAAATGTCCAACTTCACAGCTTAAATAAACATGCCTAAAGCATGGTAAAAAAAATGTAGAAGTACAGACGCACGCTCCACCTCTTTGCCCATTTCTGGAGTAGCCAAGGTCAAGACGGCGACGGCCAGAGCCCACATTGAGCTTCACAACGCTTCAGAAACGTATGGGTGACTTCACAGAGACTAGCCTATGGCGCTGGATGAACGAAGTCAGTTAATTTTTTAATTTGAAGATATTTTTGGGGCATCTTTTGCCTTTATTTGATAGCAGAGTGGATGAAGAGATGAAAGAGGGAGACAGATATGGAGCGACACGCAGCAAAGGGCTACAGGATGGATTCGAACCCGGGACGCTGCAGTAAACACTGAACTAACAGCAACCATTATTTACTTTACTTTATTTGTTTATATAATAGGTACAGAGCAAATTAATGAAATCAGTAAAAAATAAAAACATGCAAGAATTTATCAAGAATGCTAATTCACATCCATAGTTCCTTGTCAGGGAAAGTATACAGATGCAATACACAAGTAGAAAAGGACAAAACAGGCAACATGTAAAGTAAAGATCGATCACTCCTCAGGTTACTAGGCTGTTTCAAATAGGAGACCTTTAGACAGTTGGTTGGACAAAACAAGTATCTCAACCTCTGGGAGGTTGAAATGGAATTATTTTACAATTCTGCCATAATTTACAGACTAAACAGTTTTTGCTACTGATAAAAAAAAACAGTTGTGGAGATAAACATCCAAAATACACCTGCTGTCACGCTATAGCCCATGAGTACTGCTTGGACATCCTTCCCTTCACACCTCCACCATCTTTTTGAAACACGTAGATTCATCCCTCTCAAAGGTCAGATGAGGAATGACTCATGTACTCCCCACGAGGGTATGCTTTATGTGTCTCATACCAGGCACAGGAGTAGAAATCAGCAGAGAGGGCCATGGGTTTTTTTTTAAAACAAAAACCTTCCAGTCCTCAAGAGGGTGGCAGGGCCTGAGGCCACTGGGGTATGTGCTTTATATTTAGCACGAGAGGAGGAAAGAGCAGCAACTGTATAATAAGCAGGATAACAGAACAAGTTGAACTTTGACCTCGGCTCCCTTTTATAGAAGACACTGGCAACCTTGGGAGGGCGAAAAAGGAGATTGATGACAGTAATTTTGCTTAATGAGCTCACGAGTGAACTGTCCCTCCCTCTGAAGGGAGGCCAACAGTCTCTCCTGCTCAAGGTAAAAAAAGACAAATGTATCTGCAGCAAAATCACCCCTCTCCATCCTACCTCGTACACATCAATTATAACAGGAATGAACATCATCTTTCCTTCAATCTACTTCTAAAAATAGCAACAGATATGGGTGATGGTGAGAGTCCGTGCATGCGTAAGAATTGGTCCGATAAGACGTGGTTACATATGACGTGAAAGCGTTTCATAATTTTAAGGTCAGCTACACATGGATGTTTTCAACCCTTTTTAACTGGATCGAGTGATGTTAAACTTTACAAACAAGGAGCCACACAAAATGCCTTCAGCCTCCCCGCACGCTATCCTTGAGTGCCTCAAACAGAAGTCGCTGGTTGATGATAAGATAAAATGTCGCCATGGAAACAGGGAATTTTTTTCTGAGATGTGGCCACCGTGGGGAAAAAACGTGAGGGAGACGCAGAGGAAGGGAATGGGAGCCATGAAGAGAGAGTTGGTGTGAGATGGAGAGGGGAAGCTAGGTGGAGGGTGTGAGAATGAAACCTGCAGGATCCTAAAAAAAACAACAACAAATATGACGGAGAACGAGTGAAAACAGCTGAGGCAGCAAGAATGTCGCCGCCTGCTGTAGCCTGTGCTCATGGGAAATCACCTGACCTCACAATCTGGGTTACCCCGTGTCAGAAAGAGAAAATAACGGGGACCAGAAAAGACAGAATATGCGGGGCGATCATTTGATTCCCACTTTTCTCTCATTCTTTCCATCGCCCTCTCTCGGTTCTGGAAGGGGAGGAGAGAGCAAAAAATGGAGGGGGGGGGGGCGCTTGTCCTCGTTCTTTCATCCTGTCTTACCTGGAGGAGTGCAGTTCTTAGAGCCTTCACTCTCCATTTCCTCCAGGCTGCTGTTGTCCATTTCCTGCAGTAGCCTCCTCCCTCCCCATCTCCCCTGGTCCTCGCTGCTGGGGCTGGAGACGGCGAAGCCTGGAAGAGGTTTGTCACAGTGAAAAGTACTTTCAAAATAGATTCAAGGGCATTTTCAATGCAGCTACAACATCTAGATGGTGCATTTTCATACATAAAGACGTAGAAAAACTGAAACTGTGATCTGATACCTGAGTTTCAGTATAGATACAAAAACCATATTTGTTTAGTTACTTTGGAATATGAGCTTGTATAAATAAAACATCATACAAATGAAAAAAAAAACAGACTGATTAAATAATAAGAGAAGGTGGGATAACAACAATCTAACAAGTTCATCGCATGTCTCTAAAAAAGTCTCTGTCCCGATCTGTGTCAGACTGTGCAATACCAATTTTGACTCATATCAGATGGTGCGATGAATGCATGGTGAATCGCAGAGCTGGGAAAGAAAAAAGCAAGTAGAGACACGTCGTCAAGTCACGCCATCCATCTGGGACTCCCTCATGTTTTGAAAATACAAAACAATAAACCAGGTTTGACCATATGCTGCTACTTCTGTGTATCCAAAAAGACAGGTAGGAGATTGTAAAGCCAGTCACGGCAGAAAAGAGGGTAACTTGAAATGCTGATTTTGCAAATTGAGTGATTGATTGAGGTAAATATGTTTTAGCAGGAGCCTTAGGTTAGCTCATCGTTTCATGAGTAATTCTGATTGATTGGTTTGTAAACCAGGGTCAGCAAACATCGGTCGCCAGCAGACGCTCATGATCTATTTATCTGCTGATTAGTTTTGTAATTTTCTGTCACTTGAATAATTGATCAATCAACTAAGCGTTGCAGCTCTACAAAAGTCAGAGGGGCCTTTCCATTTCTACGCAGCAGTTACATGTTTGTTTGCGTTGCTGGGATGCTGCAGGAACCAAAGTGCGTGTCAAGCAATTTGTTGTATTTTTAATGGCCAGGGCTGTCTTCTCTGTCCCATTAAAGTTTGATTCTTTATGTAATAGTAGGTTAGTGAACAGCTGGAGGAGTGCACCACAGATGTGTCAGTTCAGTTTCGCCCTCCCTCCCCCCAATTCATACATTGAAGGGGAATTTCATGATTTTCCAAAACAAAATCCTCTTGAGGTGGGGGTGGGGGGGGTGGAGCCACAGTGCAGCGCACAAAGTGGGGCTCCCACTGTGGCTACATCTGCACATTCTTCAAGAAAGCAGCAACACCAATGAATTCATTTCATACTTCAGAGGGCCCAGCAGGAGCACTCTGCCCTTTCCACCCTGCCAACCACAAGTCTGGCCTAAGAGAGGGATTCAGATAGAATTAAAAAGCGCAGTTATTCAACAGTCCTCGGGGCATGGCTGAACTTCTCACCTGGCCTCACCTTCACTACACCACACACAGCAGTTACAGCGGCAGGTTTGCGTGCCACTGCTCCCCTCCCTCCGTCTATCTCTCGCAATCTCGCACACGGCGAGAAGAAGAGGAGTGTGGGAATGATAAATGTGCCCCTGTGAGGAGGCGTTGAGTGCTCCGCTTCCAGCTCCGCTACATCAAGCTCAATTTAGCAGAACTTCATTAAGCGCATCATAAATAATCAACTTTAATTGATATTCCGGCAAGCTGATTAAGACTTAACA
Organism: Micropterus dolomieu; assembly: GCF_021292245.1. NCBI lineage: Eukaryota > Metazoa > Chordata > Actinopteri > Centrarchiformes > Centrarchidae > Micropterus > Micropterus dolomieu. Next base: position 29,189,196 of record NC_060153.1, read on the forward strand.
AGAACACAATGGGGACAACGGAAATGCATTAAACGCGCCGGTGTAGTCTCTTGTTCACCTCTAATTTAGAGCACATGCAGAGAGCAGCACTGTTGCATTTCCATGTATCCAGGATACGCGGTGCGGAGGAAAGAAGAAGAAGAGGGGGAAAAAGTCCTACTGATGATGCACAAATCATGAGTGTATGAATATTCATGCAGGCCTTCTGTCCATGAAAAGTGATAAATGCATCTCACTTTAGCTGACGCTGACTCAGTAATTAAGAGGAGTGTTGGGGGGCACAGTCAAAGATAGAAAGGGAGGAACGCGCAGACATCAAGTCAAGTGGTACAGATGTTTTCTGTGAGGAAACTGAGTGCTGCAGTTTCTTTATTACCAGGGTTTCATCTGATTGCATTTGGATGCTTTGGCAATACTAATCATTTGACAAGCATGCCTGTACACCCCCTAAAGTAAAGTTAGAGCGAGGGAGAGAGACACATTTGCAGTAACCTGGAAAGGTGTGGGCCTATATACCCTGGGGCTCACTGCCCTGATTTCCCTCTGCAGCTCTAACACCTGAACATTCAGGAGCCCCTGCATCCCTCCACCCAGAACAGTTCCCCATAGATAAAGCTCAGATGAATTCCCATTATAGACCTGTGTGACAGTACAGACACCCACTTTAGGCCAGACCAGGGCTGGTTAAGAGGATCCAACTCTCTTTAACTACTTGGTTTCCACACATGTTAACAGAATGATAAAATGCAAGCTGTTTTTTTTTTTTTTATAAAGCCACAGACATCTTCTCCTGTAAATGACACAGAACACACGTTTTTTTTACTACAAATTAAAAGATTTTGGAAGAATATTAGAGAGCAAAACTTTCAGCCTCAAACGGAACAGTCCCACTTTACAATGAAACCTTAACCAATCAATCAAATGTGCCACACTATAAGTGCCTGTGGGAAAATTAAGAGTAACATTCAGCTTAATTGATAACAGGAAGATTAAGATGAAAGCACGATGGTTTTCACAGTACTGTCCCTTTTACAGTACAGCTCAGCTGTGCGTTTGGTGGCAAATGAAGACAGTTAACTGGTGAGATGTTACAGAGGCAAACATGCACCGTTACTGTGGGGGAACAAGCTAACTGCTGGGGGAATCCAGCTCCCCTTCTCTGCTCTCCCAGCGCTCCACACAGGAGCCGAACAAACGGAGAAACGCTCACCTGAATGTTCCGCTAAGTAGGAGAACCCCGTCACGACCAGGAGCAAGCCGCCGAACAAGCATATCTGGATCAAAAGCAACTCCTTTCGTCTTTTCCGTCTCGCCCTGACCTTCTTCTGGTTCGGCATCACTTGCGTCGGCCGATTCCGGAGTCGGATACCCGGCAGAGACATCCCCTCTACCGCTGCCACATCCATGCGGATCCCCGGAGTGAACAAACAAAAAGACGAGCAAGCTCCTTTAATTCCCAGGGAATGGATTTATCTCCGGGAATGGATGATGAGCTACAGGGGAGGGGTGTCCGTGCAGCGGGGGGGAGGGAGGGTAAGAAAAAAAAATAAAAAGAAGAAAACTAAGTTGGTAAATTGGTACCGCTGGGATGCTGCGAAGACTGAAAACGGCGAGTTTCTGGCTGGAAGAGCCGGGGTTTGCTTTTTATGTCATGTTGAAAAGTGGTTTTGGAAGTAAGGCAGAGGACTGCTGCACGAGCCCTCCATGGATGCTTCCGTCTGCTGAGGTGAGGTTGAGAGATACAGCGAGTGAGTGAGAGAGAGAGAGAGAGAGAGAGAGGGAGGGAGACACAGTGAGAGAGAGAGAGAGACACAGTGAGAGAGGGAGAGAGAGGGGGAGGGAGAC